>NC_087215.1:34345528-34382632 GCF_015104395.2 Macrobrachium nipponense
ATTATCGCAAAGTCTTGACTGCGGTAGTGGCAACTTAAATTTATTGGCAGAATGGCGAAGGTTGCGGTAGAGCAAACGAGATTTTCCCTTGAGCTTTCCTCAACTCCATCCATCTATGCGAAAAAGCAATATTAATTGACAGAGACCTCTTGAATTCACGAAACCCGATGTCTTGCTGGGTTTCGAAGAAGTTGTCTGTTCACTTTAAGCTTCCTCCGAAGCACTGCCTACATCACATTCTTTGCAGGTGAGGTAGAAGGTATCACCGAAGGTAGAGGTAAAAATTCTTTAGGCCCAAATCTGAAACAAAGAGCTTGAAGAGTTCAACAGAAACGTTCAGCCAGGCGACACACCTGGCTGTGCGCTCGGTGGCACGCTCGGCGTCCACTGGAGCGCGCTCGGCGTCCACTGGCCGCGCGCTTGGCGTGTGTCGCACCCGCGCGCGCCTGGAGTCCATCCGAGCGTCCCGGGCGTCCGCTCTCAAAAGCTTCCTGCTACTATGACTTCTTTTATGTATTTCTCGGTGGAAAGACGGATACGTGTTCAGGCGACGTTCGCCTTCTTACTTCTCACTGAAACACATAACAAGAGAGAGAGAGAGAGGACGTGAAGCGTCCTCTTCTATAAAGCTTCTATTTAGAGGGCGCGAGTCCTTCCGAAAGCTCCAACCCCCCCCTGCACGAGGAGGACGCTTCGGAGGACGAGAAGCAATCTTTCAGGATTCGTGCACTCGCACGCACTTTGGCAGTCTGGGGATTTTCATCAGAAAACTGCCGAAGGCACGCCAGATCGGTGGGGTTCCTTGTAACCCTCCTTAGGCTTTCGACATGCTCCCTCCCCGGGTCCTGGGAGTCAAGCAGAGGTCCCGGCCTAGAGGCAAAACGAGGCCGATCTGACGCACCCTCCACTACACAAGGGGTATCACTGCACTTCTGCACTTCACTTTTACTCTCTAAAGCAAGCACTTTCGATTCTAAGTTACGAATCGAAAGTAGTATCAGAGAAAGGGCAATTCCTCTACAGACACTGCTTAGGGCCCGAAGGAACACTGCAGGGTTAGGAGTAACAATTACAGAAGTAGCACTTCACAGCAATGAAGGAGAGCGAGCACCTCTCGTAGACATATTCATAGCCCGTAGGCCATACTACAGGGTTAGGCAAAAATAAAAGTCTACAGGAAGGTTAGCAGGTTCACTACCCTGACTTTTGTTACTGAATTAATTGCGTACATACGGAATCATACGTCTTCCTTACGGAATTAGACATGTTTACTGATTAATTGCGTACATACGAATCATACGTCTTCCTTACGGAATAGACAAAGTCTCACACTCCTTACATGACAAATCTCAACAAAGAAGCAAGACCTATACCCCTCGTACATACCAAGTGCGGATCTACCGAAGCTTTCGGTAGCCACACCCTATCTTTGCAGACATCCCCGTCTGAAACTAGCCTAACTAGATTCAGATATTTTATGCAAAAATGAATCAAATTCAAATCAATTTAAGATAGCGTATGCCTAGCCACAAATCCAAGTATATAAATCAAAAGACAATTAGGATACTTAGCGGCAATGAAGTTTCCAAAATCCTAAGACGGAGGTATTGAAAACAGGTGTTTTCAGCACCGGCGACAGAAAAAAAATTATGAATAGAAAAATGGGAATGGTTCCTGATACCCGCCTCCCACAGCGGCGGGAATGGGTACTAACCACCTGGCCGACCACTGCGTGTGTCGGAAGTTTTTAAAATTCTGTCGGACTTCAGAAAATACAGCTATATATATATCTGACAGGTAAGTTTTCATGAACAAAATATTGATGTTTTACTATTTATTTTAAAAAATTATCTAAGTGCACGCTTCGTCGTCGTCTTCTACCAAAAACAGTTGTTTACTTAAAAACGTCCTGGTAAGGGACCGTGTTCCAATTGTTGTGATAAAGTGCCCCAGCGTCTGTGGGCACAAGTGGTGTGCGGATTTATCACAGTAAATGGTTAGTTTTACTGACACAAGTGACTCCGTAACATTGAGATGGCGTCAATCTTCTAAATATTTCGAGTTGTAATTTGTAAAATGTTGAACGCGGTTTTGGTGAGATTTGCACTACATTTGACACTGTTTTCACTACCCTCTGTTTAAATCTTAAAATTTGGCCTTAATTTTTCTAACTTTTGGAGAAAATACTTACTTCGAAAGGAGAGTAGAGGTCTTTAGCTCCATTTCTCACCAACAACAAGTCACGACTGATGCCCATCTCCGATGTCAGGACGTGTTATAGGTAATGTACTTTTTTTGGGGTTGAACACATTGATCGAACATGGTCCACCCGTGTGCCATGCGGTTTTTTACCCTAGGTAGCTACCCATTTATCCACTGTTTCTTTGGCGTTGTCAATGATTTCAGTCTGAATCCCAGCCAGAATGAATTCGTTTCCTGTGCTACTTTTCTCACACCATCAAGAGTCAACTAACTAGGAATAGGTAAGGTACTCTGGAATCGAAGGGTTCGGAAACCTGACAAGGAATCACTTCCGCTTGGAATCTTCAATGGGAGAAAACCCGAAAACAATGTTTGTCATGTGGAACTGGAGTCAATAACGATCTTGTCTTACCTTTTAAGTCAACCACAAATCATGCCTGGGTTATGGTGGTTCGAGGGGGTTCCATTGCAATGGCTTACCGTCCGTAACCACTTGACAACGTCAATGTCAATACTTTTGACATTGGGATTAAAGTAATAGTAGTAGTAATACGCGGGATTTAGCCTCTGAAACGGCTCAATTGCTTGTATTATCCTTCTTTTGTGTTTAAGAGTTTTTGTCTGTAATGGCATATATATATATATATATATATTATATATATATATATATATATATATATATATATATATATATATATATATATATATATGTGTGTGTGGTGTGTGTGTGTGTGTGTGTGTGTGTGTGTGTGTGTGTGTATGTATATACAGACAACATGAGAAGAAATCTGGTATGATAACACAGAAAAAAACGATGGTGATCAGTAGGACTATAAAAAGACTAGGCACATCAGAATTAAATTATGAGAATAGGCTAAAAGGGGAAGATACAAGATGTTCGTGTTGGGAGGAAAAAAATTAAAACTTAGACCATATCTTACTCTTACTGCCCAGCATATAATGAGTCTAGAAATGTATGTAGTCTTGTGTAGCAGCCATATCAGGAAAATAAAGAGGAATTAATAGATAATATATGTTTGTTTACAGACCTGCCGATGGGGGAAATTGATAGTAGGAAATAATTTATATTGTATATGTATGTATTATATATATATATATATATATATATATATATATATATATATATATATATATATAAATGATTTCTTACTTTCAATTTCCCTCATCGGCAGGTCTGTAAACAAACATATATTATCTATTAATTCCTCTTTATTTTCCTGATATGGCTGCTACACAAAACTACATACATTTTTAGACTCATTATATGCTGGGCAGTAAGAGTAAGAAATGGTCCAGGTTTTCATTTTTTTTCCTCCCAACACGAACATCTTGTATCTTCCCCTTTTAGTCTATTCTTATAATTTAATTCTAGTGTGCCTAGTCTAGTCCTACTGATCACCATCGTTTTTTCTGTGTTATCATACCAGATTTCTTCTCTTATGTTTTCTGTAAATTCTTAATGTCCTCTTGCTACTCATTTCTCTTTACCATGCTTTTTCGTCCCAGGTGTTTATCATTTCTTTTTAACTGCTTACCTTTCCGCAATTCAATTTTACTTGAATTTATAAAGCATCTTTCAAACACCCTTGTATTTGCAGAATCCAGGGGATTTTCACATTTTCATACCGATCCATAGATATCTCCCATAAGGGCCTATTTCCACGACTCTCAATATATGTTCCAAATACAGGCATGTACCTAGAGTTTTTTAAGGGGAGGGGATCTGTTTATATGTTGCTATTACATTGCATGGAACCAGTGGTTATTCAGCAATGGGACCAACGGCTTTACATGACTTCCAAACCATGTCGTGCGTGAACTTCTATCACCAGAAATACACATCTCACCCCTCAGTGGAATGTCCAGGAATCGAACTCACAGCCACCGAGGTGGAACGCCAACACCATACCGAGCACGCCACTTGAGGGTGCTTTACGGGCGGGGGGGGGGGGGGGGGGGGGGTAATTTTTCCCAAAACTGGATCTTTTCTTCTATAAATGTAATTGCATATATAGGTATGTACAAGATAAAATACTTGAAAATGTTATTTTAGTTATATTAAGAAAAATTGGGTATGCAGTCTATGCCCTTCTACCCCATTAGATGTTATTCAAAGTAACGACTTTAGTTAACAGTATTTTACTTACGTTGAAAGTTGCACTGAAATTCAAGAATATTTCTTCAGTTTTATTGATTGATTCACTTATTATGGTAATGATAACATGCATATTACTTTATTTGTTATGTAATATACCTTGACTTACCATAAAAAAACAATAATCATTTATTATTTTGTAAGTACAGTCCAATAAAAAGGATAGTCAGAAAATATAGACTCCTAGACATTTGGTGGGGGGGGGGGGGGTCGTTCGACAACCCCCTTGGTATGAACTGCAGTGCCTTGATCATGGTTGGTGTCGGGAATTTCTCTACTGCTGCTACCTTTGACGTCATGGGACAGATGCCTTCTGTGGAGATCTCGTGCCGCAGGAAGTTCAGCTTCTCGGAGCCGAAGGTACACTTGTCGAAACGGACGACTAATCCATTCTCCTGAAGGCGCTGCAAAACAGCTCGGATGTGTCTCAGATGTTCTTGCAGTGACCTGGAAAAAATGAGGATGTTGTCCATGTAGCACACGCAGAAGGGCAGGTCTCCTAGTATGCTGTCCATCAGTCGCTGGAAGGTGGCTCCGGCGTTCCTCAGGCCAAAGGTGGAGTAGGCAAAGACGTAGGACCCAAACAGCGTGATGATTATGACTTGAGAAGGTCCATTTTTGTAGGTAATGTTGCTCCATGAAGGGCCCCCATCAGGTCCTGCATGTTTGGCAGGGGGTAATGATCTGGAGTAGTTACTAAATTCAACCGACAGTAGTCCCCACAAGGTCTCCAGGTCCCGTCCGCCTTCTTGACCATGTGGAGGGGTGATGCCCACGGGCTGAAGGCCTTCCTGCAGATGCCCATCTGCCCCATCTCTGCGAAGGCCCTTTTGACTTCTTGGAGATGGTTCGGCAGTAGCCTGCAGAACTTTGCATGTGTGGGCTGGCCTGTGGTGGCGATGTGATGGTAGATGCCATGCTTGGCCGGGGTTCCGGCCACCTGGCGAAGTTCCAGCTTGAATTCGGGGAACTCCTGAAGAAGGGCGCTGTATGTGTGGGGTGCTACGGAGCATAGTAGGGATTCTCGGTCCTGCGGTGAGGGGAAAAGACCGGCAGGTCCCTGTGTCGAGGAGGCATTTGTGGCCCACGTCAACCAGGAGCCCATGTTGTGTTAGGAAGTCTGCTCCGAGGAGGGGGCCCTTGATGTCAGCGATAATAAAAGGCCACTCGTAGGTCTGACCCAGGATGGATATCCTGCGAGATCTCGTGCCAAAGGAGTGGATGGGGGGTCCTGTTCGTGGCTATCATGGCAGTGGTGTTGTTGGGGGGCTTCTGCAATCCTCCTCTGAAGGTGGGAGCACCAACTGCATAGCTCTGGTGTCTACTAACATCCTCCTGCCGGAGATCTCTTCATGAATGTAGAAACCTACGGGTTGTGGGCTCTGAAAAAGCGCAGCCATGGCTGCTGATGGGGGCCGGTGTCTTCCCTGTTTTTTGACTGGTTGTATGAGCATGGTTTTTCACACCGTTTGATGTATTTGCCAAATTTCCTATGGTAGAAACATCATGCTGGGTTTCTTACCACCTAGATGCTGTGTCGGGGATCCTTTTTGTATGGCGTTGATTTCTGCCGATTCTGCTTCTGCTGTGTCGTCCTTTATCAGGCAGTTGGTCGAAAATGTTGATGGGGTGGATAAGGTGGCTGCCCGTGAGGACTCAGCCAGTCTGCGAGCTTTGGCGACCAATTCCTCATCGGATAGGGCGTGGATCTCCATTATCTGCTTCCTTACCTCTGGTTCCAACTGACGGAGGAATATCTTCCGCTTAAGGCTGATTTCCTTTCGTTGCCTGTTATCATCCCACTCCGGCAGGAAGATGAGGTCTATCGGCCTATTCCAGGAGACCTGTGGGTCCTTATCCTGAATGGGATTTATTACCAGGTCGAAGATTCGGGCGGCTCATTCAATGATAGGCAGGGAGAAGGTGTTGATCATCTTCCCCTTTAGCTGGGTGTATTGTAATGCGTCCGGCTGCACGATCATCCGTGGGGACATCTGCTCATAGGGTTCATTTGTCATGGCGGATGCAACAAAGTCAGCCTTCAGGACTTCGTCAGTAACGCCTGCAATCCAGAACTGGCTTTCTGCATGCGTGAACCAAGCGGCTGGCTCCTTGACAGCAAACGGTGGCAGCTTCATAGAGGGAGATGTATCTGCCCTCTGGGGTGAAGCAGGGTTAGGGGGGTTGTTGGCTGCCCCTAAGGTGCCGGCTGCTGTGGAGAGCGGCATGTCTTTCTCAAACCAGGTAAATTGAGCAAACGCCTAAACACTCCTTGGTAGGTGTGCTGTAGTTAGTAAGCTAAAGGCATTGGTGTCGTCCTCGGAAGGGAATTCTCAGAGACCTAAACTAAGGCGCCGTAATAAGTCTGCTAAAGGTCTCTGAAGGTGAGCGGCAGTAGTTAGTCCCTTAATGGCTGAGCCAAAACCGCTTGAGTCACCTATCTAATCCGGGGTCACCAGCATGAGGTTTTGAGAGTAAGACAGGTAGCTGGGTACTGAATTTTTATTTACAGGTAGGCTCAAGTTATAAACAGGTGTGCGGACGGATCTGTAGTGCGCAACCGACACTGACTAAAAAATGACACGATCTGACCTGGATTTGTGTTTCTTGACATGCTAATTTACATGGAGTATATTTGCTACATTGGGTTCATATATATGAATGAAATGTCGGCGGAAAGACTGCAAAGTGCTTAATAATATGATGTGAGGTACAATGCAGACAAGAAAATTATATATGTACACTTGAGCAAAAAGCGTTTTCCTTACAATACTACTTCTGTTTGAGAACTATTCATCTGGGTAATTGAGTTCTGTCCTCATACCATGCAACATACAATAAGTAGTAATGTCCTATTCCCCGAGCTGCGGCAAATGTTAGTTGTATACTAGCTAGAATTTCAAGTGAAGTGGAACTGTGAATCTCTTAGGGGCCATGTGGTCCTCAGTGTAGTTAATTTGTAAAATTCAGGGGTGTCTCGGTTATAGTGTGAGGTTATGGTTCAAATGTTTATTTTTTGTAATAAAATCCTGTAAAATCCCGTTCTACCTAATTTACTCGTCCCTCACGTCAGACCGTGAGCTGTCCTTCGAACCGGATTTTGGCCTAGGGAGTTGGCTATGGAACAGTGATGAGTGAATTATGGTGTTTAGAATAGTCTCAAGGCAACCGAACTGCCATTGTGAAACCGTGGGAATGATCTAGTTGAGGACCCTGCCAAAGAAGTCTGCTGCTAACTTATGCCCTTTGCAGGGAGAGTAAGGTTGATTACAACAACCATATTATGTATTTGATATGAGGCGAGCGGCCACGCCAAGTTGGAGAGAACTAAAAGTCAGGTTCCCTTTCATGTAATGTTAAAACAGAGGCGTCATTTCAGTTGTAAAGTATTTAGTTGATCACCCTCCCACTATACAAAATGGTGACCATCACTGAGATGCATATTGACTCTGTTCTCATTCTCCTCTCCGACACCTTGGTTCGCATTCATTGTAACCTCTTAGAATATAACTGTGTATGAGGACCTCTTGGAAAGGATTCGAGCTGATCTGATGAACGGCAGCTGTGAACCTTGTATGTCACCAACCCAGCTAAACTAGAATCAGATGATAGTACAGTATGACAAACTCTTGATGAAGCTTGTCATGCAACCACATTAATTAGTAACCGAATTGTTATATTGGCTAACGCAATGCAGCCTACCACTTGTCTACCTCAATTAAAAGAACTCCCGTTAAACGTCTTCAGAGGTGACAAGAGCGAATACACCAATTTTAAAGAGCTCTTTAACATGCACGGACATCTGTGTGCAGATATAGATGATGTGACTCAATTCACGTATCTCTTGGGGTCTTTAGTGGGGGAGCCGCTCGAGGTAGTGCAAGTACTGAGTGTAACTGCTGCCAATTGTCAAGTAGCTCTTGATTTATTGGAAAGATACTATGGGAATAAGCATCAAACACTAATCACACTGCATCAGCAGTTAGCCGATATATTTATGCCTAAGTGCAACCACAATGAGCTACGAGCATTTACAATTGAACGTACTGTGCTGATTGAGCAAATTAGGTTAAGTGGATCTGCCTTAGATCAGGGAATGCTGCTAAGCTTGATTAATCAATAACTATCACAGGGTCAAGTGTATCAGAAAATCGTGGCGTATCTGTGTAAATGCGATTACACACAGGATGAATTATTTGAAGCGTTAGATTTCCTCATTAGATATATGGAGGACAATGCGTTGCAGAAAGGGGAAGACATACCACAACCTTGCAACCGAAGGGGTCAGAATCATTAGTGTCCAATCTGTAACGGAAGTCATTCTGCCTTCAGTTGTACTAAGTATGAAAATGGTGTGGTGAAGAAACGCCAGCTAGTCTTGAACCGTAGATGTTTCAATTGTTTTGCCTCAGGGCACAGTAACAAGGGTGTAGCAGTAATCATAACTGCAAACTGTGCAATGAACATCATCAAAACCTTGTCTGTGATGACAGTAGTAGTAAGTCATACTCTGGCACACCCGCTGCCACCAATTCCAATTTCCAACCATCCAGGTTCAGGAGAGAAGGATCATGAGTAATCGGGTCTGACTTTGGAATGCCTGTCCCAAATTAGGAGCATGATAAAAGATGTACAGGAGTTTGTTTCAACATGGGATCCTTATATGGAACGTTCCTTGAATTTCAAACATATTCGATTCGGCATTGGAGCATACCTATAATCAAGCCCTCACTGTGGTGGGATCATGCAAAGCAACAAAGCAAGCAAGCTCCCCACAGATATGATAATTGTACCGGCTGACAAATTTTCCCACAACCACATTTTCCCCTTTACGTTACTTTTGACATGCAGGACAATTGGTTTACCGAAATACAGAACACACAAAACACAAAAACGTGCACTCACCTCGGACCCCAGATACTCAGGGCTAGGTTGGTGCTGGATATAACTAGGCTAAGCTAGCCGAGGCACAACCACCGCCGAGAATCACAACACAAAACAACCAACCAAGAACAACCATACAACAACTTAACAACCCGGCATATAATTGCACGGATGAACACCAACAGCTCGAAACAACATGACAGCCTTACAACAACTCGACCCCAGCACCACAAACCACCAACATCAACATTGTCCCCAACCGCCAAGTCACATACACCAAAATGCACAACCAACTTATTCAACTTTACCACAACTGGACAGACACAAGCACAACAGCCTTTACAATACCAAAATCAACCAAATCAAACAATATCAACTGACCCTTAATGGACAAAACTGCTGTCAAACCAACTCTCTGACTTTACAGGCTACCTGACTTCTCATGACTCTCATTATCTCATAACAGATGCTCGCCACTGATATACTCGGCTATCGCTATGACAGACAATACCCACACTCTACGCCCACCATCAAACCACTCCCATTCATCCCTCCACTAATTTTGCTCTCTCTCTCTCGCCCAACCGTCGAAGACGTTGTCAAATTTAAACTAACATCTTACCCCTCCATATCACCACCATGAAGATGCAACAACAACAGCTGCCAATGATGATGTTCATCACTCACACGAAGAAGGACCCTTCAAAGCCTCCCAAGTCACCAGAAGTAGTGCCTCTTGAATCACCTGAGTTAGTGCCTCCTGAAGAAGGTGAAGAGGCATCCTCAGAGGAGATGCAACTCCTCTACTTTGCTGTGCAGTCATATCTTCATCATCATTCATCAGGCTGCACAGCAAATTCATCATCATCATCTTTAATCAACATTCATCACTGGTGAGTACCCTATTTACATATGTTGTACTAGTATGTATAAAATTTTGTTTAATTTTCATATGTACAGTGGTACCTCGACATACGAAAGGCTCAACTTACGAAAAACTCGAGATACGAAAGCAAATACGAAAAATTTTACAGCTCTACATAGGAAAAGTTTTCAAGATACGAAAGGTTGTTGCTGTAAAGTCCCGACATTCGCCCGGACCACCGAGAACAATTTTAAAACTCCCACGCCGCCAACTGAGTAAACTCGCCACCATCCTCCCGCTCTCCCATTGGTCCTGATGCTAGTCACCCCATAAGATCCTGCTCTCCTATTGGTCACCAATCTACCCCTTGTGCTTTAAGTATTCTATTGGTAAAAGGATGCTGTAAATTGAAAAACTTATTCATGCAATACATTTAATAAAAAAAAACATTAGGTAAAGATAGAATAAAGAATAAAAATGAATGGTTATTATACTGTTTGGTAGTTTCAGTAGTTGAAGAGAGATAATGAAAATTTATGACTTACTGTGTACTAAGAAAGTGATTGCTTGGCGATCGTTCGATACTCGTAAGTGCTGGATGTAAACAGAAGTTTGGAAGCTTTTTTTGTTTGTTTACTATAGTTAATGGTTATTTAATAATTATTTGAAATGAGCACATGCAATACATTTAATAAAAAAAATTGTGAATTAGATATCATAAATATAAAATAAATCAGACTGCTATCATACGTATTTTTTAGAATTCTTCTTCTGTTTTAATATTGCGTTATGTATAAGTTTCATTATAGCTGTCAGTAACTCGGTATCTCCATTAGGTAAAGATGGAATAAAGAATATAAATGAATAGTTATTATACTGTTTGGGAGTTTCATTAGTTGAAGAGAGATACTAATGAAAATTTATGGCTTACTGTGTCCTAGGAAAAGTGATTGCTTGGCGTTCGTTCGTACTCGTAAGAGCTGAATGTAAAACAATCGATTGGAAGGTTTTTGTTTGTTTGTTTGTGTATTATAGTTAATGATTAATTAATAATTATTTGAAATGAGTACATACTGATTATTTTTTTTTTTTATACATGTTATTGGCATATCTAAGCTTTTAGCTTCTTAGGTTTTAGATGTCAGAATCATAGACTAGGCTACAGTAGCAACCCGCTAACATAGGCTAGGCTTATTGCTAAGGGACATATGCTAAAGTCCTAACATATGCAGTAAAATGGGGTTGAACATTACATGCAGTTAAACATTACTCAAGTATGTACATGCATTTTGCCTTTTTGGAGTCATATTTCTTTCCATCGGATCGGCGTCGTAACCCTTGAACATGTGTTGTAGGCCTGGAAATATAATTTACTGGGTGTTTTTGGAGGGCTTGGAACGGATTAGGCATTTTACATGTTAAATGTGGTCCAAGATACGAAAACCTCATGATACGAAGGGCGCCTCAAAACGGATTAATTTTGTATCTCGAGGTACTACTGTATTTCTATTCTCTCTCTCTGTCTCTGTGATTTACATACATAACAAAGTTTCCCTTGAAAAACAAAAACTGGAAGGCTTGAATAGTAACTATGTGAAAGAAAATGTAAATGGCTTAATTCTTGGGGGGTCTGGATAATCTTTACATGTACGTAACTAAGTCGCACAATACATATGTTATCTTTAACCATGAAAAGTTTATTATTTACTTTGATTTTCCAAGATTAATACATTTTTGTTAGGAGTTTAACTTTTCACGGGTTCGAGCTATTTGTGGGGTTCTGGTATGCATCCACCGTAAATGCGGGGGACCACTGTATATGAATCCCTATACAACTTATATATTATTTATATTTAAATAATAATAAATTATTTTTTTATTTAATATATATTTTATTATATTATTGGAGATTTTGTGATTTTAATATATATATTAATATATTATTATATATATATATCTATATATATAAATAAATATAAATATTATTAATAATATTTATCAATACCACTGACCCCTCTGTGCCTGGCATAACTATATTTACTTGGAACCCTTCCTTCTTCTTCTGGTCACTTGTCTTCTTCCTTTCACTTGAGATGGTAATTTTCTTAACATTGTAGTAGGTTTTCTCTGAATTTTAAATGTATGTTAGTTATTAGGATGAGTTTTTATTAAGTTTTATGTATGATGTATGTAGTATGTATGTATATATATTATATATATTATATAGATATATATATATATATATATATATATATATATATATACACACACACATATATATATATATATATAGATATATATATATATATATATATATATATATATATACTGAATACCACAGGAAAATGACAGGCAGAAGGTCAGTACCAAGCACTTTCTACTGTTTATTCAGGCATCATAGGGGCACGAATGAAGGAGTTGGAAATGTTACAAGGTAAACAAAAAGATAAAGAATATCAGATGGTTATTTGTCAAAAGGGTAAAAATCAGAGATAATCATGTCTCAACACTTCTGACTGGTCAGCTTAAAACAGAATTCACGCAATAACAGAGTACAGTACTTTAGTCATTTACAAAGCAAGTCCAGTCTCAACACTTCTGACTTTAGCTAAAAACAGAATACAGTAATAGACTACTTTAGTCATTTACAAAGCAAGTCCTGGCTCCGCACTTCTCACTGGTTATCTTAAAACAGAAAACAATAATAGAGCACTTTGGTCATTTACAAAGGAATCCTGGCTCCATACTTCTGACTGGTTGGCTTTAAACAGAATACAGTAATACAGTACTATCTTGCACAAAAGTCCATTCCTTAGCCATCCAGAGAGTGAACACGAATCCACTGACTATGAAACACTGAAGCAGTTGAGCAAGTAGCTAATGGAAGACCCACAGATGTCGCACCGTAAAGCCATATGGGACCGGGAAGGAATAGGAAGCAGGTATTTTATGTGAGTGTAAGGACAACGCTTTAACCGCAAATTCCTCTGTACATAATTCTATAATAGTGTTGTTCTTACTTTCCTCCTTGAGAGCGTTCAGCGGGCTTTCTGCCAATGTATATATCTTATATATATTTTAAGTTATATGTCTCGCAAGAAACACAAATCAGCTATCGCCAACACATTTTTACTCTCCTGCTGGTCGGATACCACTTTTCCACCCGCTTGCTGTATATTTGAATTTCCTTTACCTGTAATAAAAATCCATACACTTCTACCTGCTTCTTTGTCCACTCCTCACAACTGGTGACCTCCTGGTTTGGACAGTGACCTAAGCGGTTTTGGCTAATCCATTAAGGGACTAACTACCGCCGCTCACCTTCAGAGATCTTTAGCGGACTCACACGGCGCCTCAGTTTAGATCTCTGAAAGCTCCTACCGTGGAAAAAACCAACGCCTCTAACGGACTAAATACCGCATACCTTCCCCAGGTGTGTTCAGGCGTTCCTCAAATGGTTTGGTCCGCCATTTACAACTTCTTTCGACTGTTCTCTGAGAGTGGACAATGGAAGCAGACAGTTCCGTGCGAGAAACCCAGGCCTCCTCTGCCTCAACGCCAGCTTTGTGCACAGCTGCCGCTCAAGCTGTCAAGCTGCCCCCTTTCACAACAGAGGACCCAAGCGCCTGGTTCATCCGAGCTGAAGGGCCATTCCAGGTCATGGGACTCTCTGACAAGGTGCTGCAGGCTGACCTTGTCATATCAGTCCTGCCGACAGACGTATATAACCAAATAACCCCCTGGCTGACTGGACGGGCACAGGCCGAACCAGTCGCACTCAACAAACTGAAGAAAAGACTTGTGAGAGCCTACACCACTCCCATCGCGGAGAGAGCTGCTCGCGCCCTCAACCTAGTCCCAAACCCGATGCCAGGCGCCAACCCAGAGGATGCCTGGGACACGGTGATGGGCCTCCTCCGCCTGCCTGATGTAGGTCCCGAAAGGAAGAAGATGGAGATCTGCCTGGGCCGCGAAATATTCCTTCGGCAACTTGAGCCAGATGTCCGAGGACAGCTAACCGATGCATATACCCTCCCCGATGACGAACTCGTGGAGAAAGCTAAAAAGCTAACGCTGTCGAGCAAGGCTGTGAGGCTCACCACTCCCCGATATTCCGTGTGCCTAGCAGCAGAGAAGGAAGAAGAAGACGATGACCCAACGTAGGAGATCGGCGCTGTGACCCAGAGGAGGACCTCCCACCCGCAGCGGGGTGAAAACTCCTGGTGCTACTACCACTAGAAGTTTGGAAGGCACTCCACGAGATGCAAAAGCCCCTGTACCTTCCAGTAGTAAAAAAACGACGATGGCAGACAAAACCAAAGTCGCCTGTGGCAGCGGCCTCGTCGGAACCACACAATGTAGGATTTTATGTCTGTGACACGATATCCGGCTAGAGGATGCTGGTAGACACCGGGGCAATGCATTCGATATTCCTGCCGTTAAGAGAAGACCGCAGCCGCGGGCCTGACAGCCCAATCACCCTCGTCGCTGCAAATGGGACCCCCATCCACCCTATGGCACGAAGTCCCTCAAAATATCCATCTTGGGGCGCAACTACGTCTGACCCTTCACCATTGCAGACGTCAGGGTTCCACTACTGGGGGCGGACTTCCTGGCGCATAATGGCCTCCTGGGTTGACGTGGCCGCAAATGCCTCCTTGACACTGGGACATGCCATTCCCTACCACTCACAGCGGGGGGCCCAGGTGCCCCACAATTTGCACCATCGCCCCCCCCCCCCCCCCCCCCCCCCCACCCCCCCCCCCCCCCCCCCCCCCCCCCCCCCCCCCCCCCCCCCACCCCCCCCCCCCCCCCCCCCCCCCCCCCCCCCCCCCCCCCCCCCCCCCACCCCCCCCCCCCCCCCCCCCCCCCCCCCCCCCCCCCCCCCCCCCCCCCCCCCCCCCCCCCCCCCCCCCCCCCCCCACCCCCCCCCCCCCCCCCCCCCCCCCCCCCCCCCCCCCCCCCCCCCCCCCCCCCCCCCCCCCCCCCCCCCCCCCCCCCCCCCCCCCCCCCCCCCCCCCCCCCCCCCCCCCCCCCCCCCCCCCCCCCCCCCCCCCCCCCCCCCCCTCCCCCCCCCCCCCCCCCCCCCCCCCCCCCCCCCCCCCCCCCCACCCCCCCCCCCCCCCCCCCCCCCCCCCCCCCCCACCCCCCCCCCCCCCCCAAACAAGTACAGCAACCTCCCCGAAGTCTTTCAACTGGAACTTCGTCAGGTAACTGGGATGCCGTCCAATCACGGAATATTCTCCCACACCACAGCGCATGCAAAGTTCCGATGACTCCCTCCGGGCTGCCTTCAGGATGCAAAAAGGGCGTTCTCGGAAATGGAACGAATGAGTATCTGCCGGAAAGCATCAAGCCCTTGGGCCTCACCCCTCCACATGGTACGGAAACCTGACGGCACCTGGAGGCCCTGCAGAGACTACCGGAGACTTAATCTCGCTATGATCCCTGATCACTACCCCTTGCCAAACATACAGGACTTGACCGCAGCCCTCCATGGAGCAAAAATCTTCACAAAAATGGACCTTTTAAAATCTTACTTTCAGGTTCTGGTACATCCCGAGGACATTCCCAAGACCACCATCATCACGCCTTTCAGCTCCTACGTCTTCCATTACTCCATCTTCGGCCTGAGAAATGCAGGGACCACCTTCCAGCGCCTAATGGACAGCATCCTGGGGGACCTGCCCTTCTGCGTCTGCTACGTCGACGATATTTTGATCTTTTCCAGGTCCCCGGAGGAGCACCACACCATGTCCAAGGGGTTCTGAAACGCCTGAAGGAAAACGGCTTGGTCATCCGATTTGACAAGTGCACCTTCGGCGCTGAGAGGGTGGACTTCCTCGGACACGAGATCTCCGCAGCAGGCGTGCGCCCCATGGCCTCGAAGGTGGATGCGGTGCAGAAGTTCCCAACCCCAACTACAGTCAAGGCCCTGCAAGAATTCATTGGAATGGTGAATTACTACCGCCGGTTTATCCCCGACGTCGCCCGCACCACGTCCCCTCTAACACAGGTCCTGAAGGGCAAACCAAAGAACCTTACGTGGGAGGCAGAGCAGGTGCAGGCCTTCCACAACACGAAGATGGCCTTCGCCAAGGCCACCACCTTGTCCCACCAGGACCCCACTGCACCCTTACGCCTCACCACTGATGCCAGCAATGTCACTTGTGGGGCCAGTTCCTCAAGCAGATGGGTCCAAGGGCGGGGGTCCCCAACCGCCCTCGTCCTTCTACAGCTAGAAAAACTGTCGCCCACTGAGACGAGATACAAACACATTCGACCGCGAGCTCCTGGCTGTGTACCAAGCAGTGCGCCACTTCCGCTACCTCCTCGAGGGCGCCCCCTTCACTATCAGGACAGACCACCACCCCTTGGTGCACGCCTTCACCAAGGTGGGCGACGCCTGGTCAGTGAGACAACAGAGGCACCTGGCAGCCATCGCCGAGTTCGGCTGCACCATCCATTACGTCCCCGGCGAGAGGAACCCCGTGACTGATTCCCTCTCGAGGATAGAGATCAACGCTGTTCACCTCGGGATCAATTACGAAGATCTCGCCTGGGAATGGGCTGCCGACCCAAAGACTGCCGCTTATCGCACAGCCATCACCTCCCTCAAGTGGAAGGATGTGCCCTTCAGACCCGCAGGCACGACACTCCTCTGCGACACCAGCACGGGTCACCCCCGCCCGCTGATCCCAGCCTCCCGCAGGAGGGCTGTATTCAACGTTATACATGGACTCTCGCACCCCTCGGGCCGGACGACGATGCGCCTCCTGACAGAGAAGTTCGTCTGGCACAGAATTCGGAGACTCTCGAGAGTGGGCAGGAATTGCATTCTGTGCCAATCAAGCAAAATAAGCCGGCACACAGAATCAGGCGTCGGGGAGTTCCCGCAGCCGAAACGAAGATTCGGCCACAGATACCTCCTGACGATAATTGACCGCTCCACCAGGTGGCTAGAGGCGACGCCGATGTCGGATGCAATCACCAAAGCATGCGCCGAAGCCCTTCTCGCGCCATTGGATCAGCCAATGCGGAGTGCCTGATGATATCACGATAGACCGCAGACCTGTTTTCCTGTCAGAGTTGTGGACCGCCCTGGCCTGCCTGATGGGGACGTCACTACATGCCACCACCGCCTACAACCCGGCGCTAATGGCATGGTAGAAAGATCGCTCAAGGCATCCCTAATGGCGCGCTGCACCGGCGAGGACTGGAAGAGTCAACTACTGTGGGTCCTCCTCGTCCTCCGGACGGCCCCTCGGCGAAGCATCACCTGCTGAGAAGGTGTATGGGGAACCATTGGCAGTCCCAGGCGAGTTCTTCCTGACCAACGTTGACGACGCAGACGTCTCCATTGCCAGACTTCGGGAATCCGCCAGAAAATTCACGCCCTACATCAAGACCTTCTCCGACAGAACCAAACACTTCCTCCCGAAGGCCCTATCTTCCTGCAAACACGTCTTCATCAGGGACGACGCCCGCCGCCTGCCACTGACGAGACCCTACCGAGGCCCCTTCCGCGTCCTCCGACGCACCGACAAGGCATATTTTATCTCCATAAATGGTCACGAGGATTGGGTCACTATCGACCGACTGAAACCCGCTTTCCTGATGGACCTTACCTTACCTTACAGACCTTACAGTTCGTTCGGGTTGCCCCAGGTCCCTCAGTGTGAGGCGCCTCTAATGTCTACCAGAGAGTTGCTAGTACATCTTCCGGTATATTTTGCATCTTCCAATCTTGGATGGTCTGGGATGCAGTTTAGATATTTGTCGAGCTTATTCTTAAACACATCTACGCTCACTCCTGATATATTCCTCAGATGAGCTGGCAACGCATTGAATAGACGCTGCATTATCGATGCTGTGCGTAGTGGATTAATGTTGTGTGTGCTTTCCTTATTTTTCCTGGCCTATAGTTTTGGGCACTATTAATCTACCTCTGCTTGCTCTTTCTGATATTTTTAGTTCCATGATATTTTCTGTTATCCTTCTATCTGTTTCCATGCCTGAATTATCATGTAGCGTTCTCTTCTCCTTTCTAGACTATATAATTTTAAGGATTGTAGTCTTTCCCAGTAGTCTAGGTCCTTAACTTCTTCTATTCTAGCTGTAAAGGACCTTTGTACACTCTCTATTTGTGCAATATCCTTTTGATAGTGTGGGTACCATATCATATTGCAATATTCAAGTGGACTACGAACATATGTTTTATAAAGCATAATCATGTGTTCAGCGTTTCTTGTTTTGAAGTGCCGTAACAACATTCCCATTTTTGCTTTACATTTTGCCAACAGAATGGCTATTTGATCATTGCATAACATGTTCCTATTCATCATCACACCAAGGTCTTTAACTGCTTCCTTATTTGTGATTGTCTCATTATTAGGTCCCCTATATGCATATAGCTTTCCTTCTCTGTCTCCATAATTTATTGATTCAAATTTATCAGAGTTAAATACCATCCTATTTACCTCTGCCCAATCATATACTTTGTTAAGGTCTCTTTGTAGAGCGTTCCTACCTTCATCACAAGTAATTTCTCTACTTATTCTTGTGTCATCAGCGAAACTACTCACTACCGAATCCTTAACATTACTGTCTATGTCTTCAATCATAATAAACAAACAATATTGCAGCTAGCACCGTACCTTGTTGGCACACCGGATATTACCTTGGTTTCATCCGATTTCTCATCGTTTGCAATAACTATCTGTTTTCTGTTTTGTAAAAATTCTTTTAACCATCTTCCTACTTTATCTACGATATTGTGTTTTCTAATTTTCTTTGCTAATATATTATGGTCTACTTTGTCAAAAGCTTTTGCAAAGTCCAGATCAACCACATCTGTTTCATTTCCGCTTTTCATATTTTTGAATATGTTCTCACGGTGGACTAACAGTTGGGTTGTGTACTTTTTGGTTTTTTCCGGGTACGGAAAACCGTGTTGTCCTATATTAAACAAATTATTTTTTATTAAATGTTTCATAATATTTTTTCTTCATTACCCTTTCATACACTTTCATAATATGTGATGTTAGACTCACAGGCCTATAATTACTTGCCTCTAGTCTTGATCCACTTTGAAAGTAGGGGTGATATATGCTAATTTTGTTTGCTCATCATAAATCTTGCCTGTATCTACACTTTGTCTTAATAATATTGCAAGTGGCTTTGCGAGATAGAATGAACTACTTTCTTTAACAAATAGCAGGGACTCCATCCGGCCCTGCAGCCAGCTCCATTTTTAATTTCATTAATTGCCTGCACAATATCAGCTTCATTAATTTTTCTATGTCAGCTAAATATTCACTATTTTGTCGTCCCTTACTTCTATATCATTATCTTCATTATCTATTCTAGGGGTGAATTCTCTCTTATATCGTTCTGCCAGTATGTTGCAAATTTCCTTTTTTTCATTCGTTAATCTTCCCTTCAATTCTCAGAGGGCCTATTTCTATTCTTCTTTTATTCATCTTCTTCGCATATGAGTATATAGGTTTGGGTTTTGCTTGATATTTAATAGGGTTTTTTCTTCAAAGTCCCGTTTTTCATTTTGCGTTTTGATTGTATAATCTTTTGTTCTGCATTTTCTATCTTACTTTTTAGTTCTATAACTTTCCATGCATTTTTTTTCTTTTGCAAGACCTTTTTTCCACTTTCTGATTTTTGGTTTTCTGGAAATAAGATCCTTCTGTCTCTTGGTATGCATGAATGATGTTTACTTTTCTTCTTCGGTATATATTTATCCACTATTTTTCTCCAATATTTTATATAATATCTCCGTATTTACCTTATGTCATCACTTACGAAAATGTTATCCCAATCTTTGTTTAATTCTTCATTAATTTCTGACATTTTATATTTTTACTGTAGAAGTTGTATTTTCCATATCCTTCCCACTTTTTCATTTCTTGCTTATCTCTATTTTCACTTGCTTTGGAATGAAACTGTTAATTCTATGACATTATGATCTGAAAATACTCGCATTATAAACTATTATTTCTTTAACATAATTCATCTCGTTCACAAATACTAGTCTAAAGTATTTTCTTTCTTGTTGGCAGGTGATTTATTTGTTGAATGTTGTATTCTAGTAGCATATCTAATAGCTTTTCAAATTGCCTCTTATCTTCTGCACTACTATTACTCTCTTTTTTATATGTATAACAGACAACACAGTCTCCTATTCGTTCTTTCCATTCTACGAAAGGAAAGTTGAAGTCACCAGATAGGAGAATAGTTCCAGTCCTTGTGATTTTCTACATATATCTCCAATTTTTCAATTATTAAGTCAAACTCTTTAGTATTAGGGAGGGGTCTATATATTACTATGTTCATCAATTTTTTTCAGATTCAAATTCTACCGCTATTAGTTCACATTCTGAGTTACTATATTTCTCATAATATTTTTCCTTGTTTTTTGTCTTTCCCATATTATTGCGGTTCCCCCTTTGATTCCTATTTTTTCTTATCTGATCTATAAGTTTGGAACCCTTTTTATTTGATCATCATTCCCAGTCTCTTGGGAATACCAGGTTTCACTTATATTTCATTATATCTATTTTCTTTTCATTTTGGGTTAGTTCTTTCTAAGTACTCTATTTTTCTTTTTTGAGTTACTCGTAACTAAACCCTGCGCATTCATCACTATGATGGTTTGCGTGTTTTCTCCTTCATTTAATATTGGTAGTAATAAGGATTTTCCCATGTCTCTTTCCTGTCTGGTATGTTGTTCTTTTTTTCATTTCCAGAAATTCTGACATTAAAAAATCCAACTTTTCCATAATATTTGATCTTCCTTCATCATAATTATTCATTTTGTGTCTGAATCTGCAATTTTCTCCGTTTCTGCAATATCCTCTTGCATAATAAATACAGTTATTATCTCTTGAGTAGAATTTCGGAGCTGATGCTTTGAAATTTTTTGCTGACACCTCTGCATATCTCATTGGTGGTTTTTCTCTCTCTTTTACCTGTTATTCTGATTTCTCTCTTTATTGTTTCTTTCTTATTTTGGATTTTATTACTTGGTTGGTTATTTATTTGATTATGATTCATGGCTACAGGGTGCATATATTTGCATTTTTTGTCGAGCTTACATCCTTTTCCTTCTTTTAGGGTTGGTTTTTACATATTTTTGGATGCAGATCTCTGCAATCATCCCCATAGCCAATCTAAGTATGCACATTTACCATATATTCATAGTTTTGACATACCTTAGGATGTTTGTAGTAACATCTTTTCTCCAAATCTGCAATTCCCTCTTTTCAAAAGGTTGCAGATTTTGTCTTTCTTGTCTATTTTTTCCTCTTTCCCGTCATTGTGTAGATCTGGGTAGAGCCTTTTCGGGATTTGCTTTTCTGTTGTCATATCGTAATTTATTCTTCGTAGGTATGCTGCTTTATTGCCTCATATGTAGTATCAATGAGTATCTCTGCATCCATACTTTATCTTGTTCTTTGTTTTGTTTTTCCTTATTTTTTTTCTGTCATTTCATTTTTGTTTACTTCTCTTCCGTTTTCCTCTTCTTCTTTTTTTCTTCTTCTTCCTTCTTCCTCTTCTTCTTCATCCTCAACTATTTGTACATTCAATCTTGATTTAATAACATTGTCTATCCATGATAGACATGTTGAACAAAAAATTCTTGTATCTTTTCTCAAATCTTGCATTACCTCAGCACACTGTGGATGGGTCGGAATGTTGCATGCAGCACATTTTCTGATTAGGTTTTGTGGATTGACTATGCTATACCAAACCTTACACAGTTTGCATGCTTTTGGCATTCTTTTTCCTAATGCATCAATTAGGATATTCACAAGATTCACCTTATTCATTTTCTTTGTCGGAATATGTTGGTTTATGTATATTTTCTTTATGAGTCTCTTGACCACTTGGATTTTATTTGGAACTTCTTCAATTTCAAGATGTTTTCATTAGATTTGTTCCAGTTTGAAGGATTATATCCTTCTAATATATCTATGAATGCTTTTGTATCTTTTTGGTTAGGACTGTTGCTGATTTCATAGATGAGAAATGCCAGTTCCCTTCCTGCTACCTCATCGTATTGCGAATCTGCCAAGCAAGCTAAATTACGCCACCTTTTCCCGCAGTTGGAACTTACTGCCATCTTTGTTCTGATTTCAGTATTCACTTGTTAAACTAACTTAGAAGACGCTTTATCCTACTATTTTCACACTAATCTTATCACCGATAGTTCACGAACACTTCTAAATATTTCTCAAATTCTAGTCGTGTGTTAAACTTGTGATATCTGTTGATTAATCTGACTTCACGCGGGTACGTCTCACCAAGCAAGATGGCTACTACTACGAAGAGTACGCCGATGTAGATCCCGTAGGGCACCTCACGCCTACTCCTCATCGGCAAGGAGCAACACCGTTGGTCACCAAAATGCCCAGTTGTAGCCGCGGCTGCCCTTGCAAGACAGTCGAACCCCCCGAGGATCACCCCAGGGGAGGCATCCCATCTCCAAAAAACCCCAAGGACTCCGAGGCCGAGGATCTACCGAAGCAGCTGGTCTCGCGCACCCAAGGCCGCCTCCACCGGCCCGCATGCTTCCGCGAGTAGCAATCAGAAGCTCACTAAATCATCCAACAATTACGCCCTAATTATTGTCTTGGGGGGGGAGTATTTGTAAGGACAATGCTTTATCCGCAAATTCCTCTGTACATAATTCTACAATCGCGTTGTTCTTACTTCCCTCCTTGAGAGCGTTCAGCGGGCTTTCCGCCAATGTATATATCTTATAAGATCATGTTTTGTATGCTTTTATATTCTAAGTTATATGTCTCACAAGAAACACAAATCGGCTATTACCGACGCATTTTTACTCTCTTGCTGGTCGGATACCACTTTTCCGCCCGCACGCTGTATATTTGAATTTCCTTTTACCTGCAATAAAAATCAGTACACTTCTACCTGCCTCTTTGTCCACTCCTCACATGAGCATAGAGTCAAGTCTCCATAATCTAATATCATTAAGAAAGTGATTGTCAAGTTTTTGTTGTTGACGATAAAGGGGTTGAGTGTAAAATTCGCAGTTAAGGAAATGTGAGAAATAAATATGAGAATAATAGTGTGTAGGAATTCCGTATTCCTGAATGAGTATTTCCTATAGATTATTGTATCTTACCAACAGATATGACTCTCTCGAGATCGATACAAAACATTTCGGCAACAGTGTTCTAAATCTGCTAGCCACCACTTATAAAACAAGAAATCCTAACATTTACAGCAGCAAATAAGCTCAATTTTCAGGAAATCCATATCACATTCGCCCTAATAACTAACCATTTAATGTTTTATTTACCAAATATTTCTCATAATGATATAAACTACACACACTACCATTCTTAAAGGCAAATGGTATAGATATTGCTCAGCAGAATCCATATACCCCAATAAAGCTTTAATAAGGAAGGGAACTATGTGCAGTATTCTTACACAAATGAGAAAAAGGTCTTACAGCTGTTTAAGGCTTTAAATGTTTTGGCATTTATATATGCTAGCAATTCAATGATCAAGCAATATTAACACTGAACAACATTCATTCACATAATACTAGTTTGATATGATGGCAATTGAAAGGAATGAATAATGGTAAAGAGCTATGTAAATATGATGTTATTTCTGCTGTCAATGACAGGCCTCTGTTTTACAACTTTTTCGGGGTATCAAATGGCTTAAGTCAGTAGTAGTAGATGGTAGGGTGCAGAATAAGTAGTCAGTGGCATTTGTGCATGTCCCTAGTCACCTCCCACCAAAGGTAAACCTCTTACCACAGGTATAGATAAAATCACAATTTGTCGAAAATTGTATTTTTCCTAACTATGCAAACCTGAGGTCCTTTAACAATAGGAATATACTTTCGGCGTAGCTGAAATTACGGCCTTTGAATCTTGAACAAGGTGGTTAGACAGTAACTACCATGGGGCAGGCTAGCCTGCCCGGATGTAAACTCCACTTTGCCTTTCGGCCCAGGTTCAGATTGAGGGGTGGCATGAGGTGGGCATATTTGTTAAAGGACCTCAGGTTTGTATAGTTAGGAAAAATAAAATTTTCCACAAATTGTGATTTGTTCCGATACGTAATACAAACCTTTTGGTCCTTTAACAATAGGGAGACTCACTGATTGGTGGGAGGAATCTGAGTGAGCCTCTAGAAATGGCTGGAGTTCTGCGCACCTAGGCTACTCCTCCTGGTCATAAGAGTGAGGAGGAGTGCCCTGCTGCCTCTGACACTTGATCGGAGTATAGGAGCTGCGTGATCAAGAGTCAGACTACTGCGGTCTTTTCGAAATGAGTGAGGGATCGCAACTCATCCGAAAAAGGGCTGTGAAGAATATTGGCGTCGGACACATTAATGCCAAGTTCTGGGAAGGGTTTGCATTATTGTCAGTCTCCTTCCTCCCTTTGCTAGAGGAAGGAGCGGGACTACTTCTATGATTCTGATAAGAAAAATAAAAAGGATGCTTATGTATAGGCTTACCGCATCAATCGTCTGACCAGCCAGTGTGTGTTCGAGTCCTATCCTCAACCCGAAGGACGAGGAATAGAGAGACGAGGCGTGGAAGGGGGAGAGCCAGTCACTCTCACATCCTTACCTCTACAACTGCACACCATGGACGAGATGCAACTTGTCCTCTCAAGGAGCTGGGTAAGCAAACACATCTTGCAAGCATCCACCACTGGTCCAGGGAAATGAAGTTCCAAGGACCTGTGGGCAGTTCTGAAGGGAAAGAAGGATATGGTCGCAAAGACCTATCCATCTTCCTGTCCGACATATTCTTCGGAGTGATGTCCAGTACCCATACTGGTCTATCCGTCTGCAGCGAAGTGTCTTGCGGTCTCGTATTCCACTACAGCGAAGTGTCTTGTGGTCTCGTATTCCACTGCAGCGAAGTCTTTCGCGGTCTCGTATCCCACTGCGGCGAAGTCTCTTCGTCTCCGCAGTGGATAAAGACACCGACACTCCTTGGTGGGTGTTGATAGTTATGGGTACCAGAACACGCCAGTAGGACGAAGTAATAACTGATCTGGAACAACCGATACAAAGTTCACAGCGTAGCTCGTGATGGTCTTGGAAGCTTCGACAGCTGCCGACTGACTGCGTTCGGTTGTGTGAGGCGAGCTGTCTCTGCATCCGAGGCGTAGTCACGTGACCCTTGCCTTTTGAAGGGTTATGCCAAGAGACCATACAAATCGTCTGTCTGTTGCCACCGATGTCGGAAGGCATGTGCCCAACAGACGAAAGTCAATTGCCTTCTAGAGACTGAGGTCCCTGATGGCAAGACAGAAGTTCTTATAGTAGTTGAATCCCAACTAAGGAGAAACACTACTATGTGCCATTGAAGACGAAGGTGATAGGTGAATGCATACCTACGTCTTCACAGCTGAATCGAGAGAAGTTAACTCTCAAGATTCTGAACGGAGAAAAGTCCCGCCAATGATGCCAACCCGCGAAGACAGCTTAATCCCTGTTACAGTGGTACCTCGACATACGAAAGGCTCAACTTACGAAAAACTCAAGATACGAAAGCAAATAAGAAAAATTTTACGGCTCTACATACGAAAATTGCTCAAGTTACGAAAGGTTGTTGCTGTAAAGTCCCGACATTCGCCCGGACCACCGAGAACAATTTTAAAACTAGCGCCCCACCAACTGAGTAAACTCGCCACCATCCTCCCGCTCTCCCATTGGTTCCTGATGCTAGTCACCCCATAAGATCCTGCTCTCCTATTGGTCACCATCTACCCCTTGTGCTTTATGTATTCTATTGGTAAAAGGATGCTGTAAATTGAAAAACTTATTCATGCAATACATTTAATAAAAAAAAAAAAACATTAGGTAAAGATATAATAAAGATAAAAAATGAATGGTTATTATACTGTTTGGTAGTTTCAGTACTTGAAGAGAGATAAAATTAAAATTTATGGTTTACTGTGTACTAGGAAAAGTGATTGCTTGGCGACTGTTCGGTACTCGTAAGTGCTGGATGTAAACAGAAGTTTGGAAACTTTTTTTTTGTTTTGTTTATTATAGTTAATGGTTACTTAATAATTATTTGAAATGAGTACATGCAATACATTTAATAAAAAAAATTGTGAATTAGATATCATAAAATATAAAATAAATCAGACTGCTGTCATGATGCCAACAAATACGTATTTTTTAGAATTCTTCTTCTGTTTTAATGTTACATTACGTATATGTTTCATTATAGCTGTCAGTAACTCGGTATCTCCATTAAATAAAGATAGAATAAAGAATATAAATGAATGGTTATTATACTGTTTAGTAGCTTCATTAGTTGATGAGAGATACTAATGAAAATTTATGGCCTACTGTGTCCTAGGAAAAGTGATTGCTTGGCGTTCGTTCGGTACTCGTAAGAGCTGAATGTAAACAAACGATTGGAAAGTTTTTGTTTGTTTGTTTGTGTATTATAGTTAATGATTAATTAATAATTATTTGAAATGAGTACATACTGATTATTTATACATTTTATTGGCATATTCTAAGCTTTTAGCTTCTTAGGTTTAGATGTCAGAATAATAGACTAGGCTACAGTAGCAACCGCTAACATAGGCTAGGATTATTGCTAAGGGACATATGCTAAAGTCCTAATATATGCAGTAAAAATGGGGTTGAACATTACATGCAGTTGAATATTACTCAAGTATGTACAGTATTTTGGAACGGATTAGGCATTTTACATGTAAAATGTGGTTCAAGATACGAAAAACTCATGATACGAAGCCCGCCTCAGAACGGATTAATTTTGTATCTCGAGGTACCACTATTTACACAGGACTGAAAATGCTAAACCGCTACTTCATCGCTGTTCGGTGAGAAGTCGGAGTTGCAATGAAAGTGGAGCGCTTTTCAGTAATGAAAACACAGGGATTGTACTGCTTGAAGAACCGCTTCTCATGGGCTGAATCATCATCATCTTCTTCCCAGCTTATCCAGGGAGGACATCTATACACTTGGAAGTAGAGCTGGCAGGGCGGGGAACAGGCGATGTCTTCCGTTATACATCTACAATTCGGGATGAACAATTAACAATTGCACACCTATGAATACGAGATATATTTAGAAAACAAACTCAGATGTCTGAAGAAATCATTCCGCGTTATCGCAGCGGCAGGTGCGATGCAGCGGGAGACTAGGCTACAGACTTCTGTTACCGTGCGGTAAACAGAAAGATGATAGCGAGTCTATTGAGATATCTCTGTCTGAAAATTCTCGCAATGTCCAAGGCAATGCAGTAGAGATGGTCATTCATGTATGCGAGAATCCCAGCCAACCAGAGACCTAAGTCTGTGATTGCCGGGCAGAGATTCGGTTCGGTAGTCAATCATCGCAGAGGAGAGAGAGACATAATCCGACCGTGCTATCTCGGAGAGCCAGCTGGTACTGGGCTGCGGCAGGCAGCCCATACACCGCTAGCTCTCACTCACTCATCATCCTGAGTTGCCAGGTAATCCATTCCAAGAAGGAATGTGTACAGCTAGAACCATGGAGCGCAAAAAAATACGCTCGAGCATTTGCATTTAATCGAAACAGATTTCGGTGAATGCAAATGCTGAGGTGTTGTTGTTGTAACAATACCATAAGTATATCAAGATCGAAACTGGTAACTCTTGGGAGGTTTGCAGGGCAGTCCCGAGTTGCAGTTCACAACCCATAGAGTTAACTACAGTATGTGCCTACACCTCGGACAATTCAACTGATAACAGAAGCATGTTGCGAAGGCAATATACGTAGTATATTTGAAGATTCCTGTACATAGACCTTCATCCTAAATTCTCTTCCATTCGAGGAACAAGAATAAGGACTGGAAGCCGACACCCTTCATTCTCTAATGAAGAGAGCGAAGGAGAAGTTTTCCAGAAGGAAGACTTCTATGGTGAACAGGATACCGAAGACGATAGTTCAAGCTGAACTGGATGTTCACACCCGTTCTTCTCTATCCCGGGGTTGGCCGCCTACTGAGGCGATGAACCGTCAGGTCCATCCAGGCTGAGCCCCTCCCGAGATATTCTTCCTTCAGCAGCAGTACTTCTCTCGAACGCTAGAAATTCCAGGAATTCAAGCATTTGGCGAGATTCCCAATTATCGTAGTAACAATTATTTGGGATTTTGTCTCGCCCACTCTGGACCGTGGTTTCGCCCAAGTGTTTGCAGAATGTAGAACACTCGGAGAATGCTAGAAACTCCAAAGAATTCTAAGCACTCGGCAAAATCCCCACTGAATTCGTCAGACGATCATCGGGTGGTGGTCCTCCTGATTCCCGTAGAAATCAAGGATAGGGCAAGATTCTTCCTCAACGACGGGGACTTATGTCCGGTAGGACCCGAAGGTCCCCCCAGGAACACAGTCCCCAACATGGAATCCTATGGAGAACGCTCTGCAGGATCCCTCCCCTTCCCGCTACAGCCATAGGGAGAGAGGGAATGGGGGAGGAAGATTGGATACTCGCTCGCCTTCCCAGCGGAACTAGCAGTCGGAGAAGCGAGTACGGGCAGCCATCACCGTGCGGTGATGGCCGCTCAGAGTCTAGGAAAACGTTACCATCTGGAGAAAACGTTTTTCCCGAGGAAGGTTACAAACTCGTACTGTAGACTAAACGTCTGCCGCCACCATGACTGTCTGGCTGGGGCTGAGTGAGCACCTGACAAGAGAGAGCCGATACCGTCCTCCGACGCGTCCCAGTCCTTGTCAAGGTCGAAACCTCTGAAGAGGACCGAAGGGGGAGCCTACCCTGGTCTCTGTGTGCGTGGTCCAGTAGGACCGTCACGTGAACGGCAGTGATGGTCACTCCGAGAGTCTGGGAAGCATCATTCGTCCTCGCCAGCCCCCCACGATCTCCTCCAACCCCTTGAGTGAGGATCTGTTAGTCCCAAGACCGAACCAGGCTTGTGGCTGGACTGTAAGAAGGAGCATTCATCCCGGTCACTCCTGTTCTCCTCGTTCCTCCTGGTGTAGCCTGAGGAGGTTGAAGGGACAGGTGAGGGAGACCTGACGCTCCTACCCTGCCTACTAGCAGAACCAGTAGGCTGGGAGGACTGCAGGCGATCACCAACCCACAGTGGCGATCAAGCAGCAGGTCTGGACCAGCGGTCTTCTTGCGGAGAAATGCTGGACCAAGGAACGGAGCGTCAGTCTCTTATGTCAGGGGAGCTGTTACATTATGAGAGCTCCTCCCCTGCTTACCAGCAGAACCGGTAGGCTGGGAAGACTGTAGGCAATCATCAACCCATGGTGACAATCGAGCTGCTGGTCTGGACCAGCGGTCTTCTTGCGGAGAAACGCTGGACCAAGAACGGAGCGTCAGTCTCTTCAGGAGAGCTGCTGGCGATCGGGCTGCACTGGTCGAGTGGCTCTCGCTAGACCGAGAGCAGCGGCGATGGTCCCGAGCGTCAGAAGAGCTGCTGCTGGTTACCCTAGACGGTACCATCGAGGCAGAACCTCTAGAGCCAGGAGAGGAGAGCCGGTACCCCTCTGGTCCCTGTCATCTTCTTCCTTGCGGAAGGAGAGACGGGCCCCATTCCCGAAGGAACAGGAGGACCAGTGGAAGCCCCAACTGTCCCACCGGAGTGGGACAGACCCTTATAGGTCTCTGAGCGAGACTTCTTAGGGGGGGGAAGAGGCTACCTTCTTCTTCTTCGGCTGGGGGGCCTCGGAAGTTAAAGGGGAAGAGGCAGCAGAAGAATACGGCGACACTTTCCTCTTCTTCCTGGACTTCCCTTCGCCAGTTCCTCAGGACAACCGACAGGACCTCCATCCAGGACGGAGTTGGGGCAGTTGCCGAAGCAACATGGCCCAACTGCACCTGTCCGGAGGAACCTGCGCGAGTAGCAGTGGAGAGAACACTTCCTCGAGGAGGGCTACAAAACTCCTACCTGGCAGGTGAAGCGTCTGCCACCCCTGACGCGACCGTCGTCTGGGTGGGGCTGTCTCTGAAAGAAAAGGATTAATTAAAAGAGGGCTGGATGGCCCGCCTCCACTGGTCTCTGCGTGCATGGACCCGCGGGAACGTCACGTCAACCCTGGGCACCGGACGATCGCTGTGAGAGCGATCGCCGGTCTGGTGAGAGTCACCTGAGCGACTCCTACCATCTTCTGCTCCGTGCCTGGGTCTTGACACGGTGAGCGAACTCAGCAGTCTGGACCCTGGCTGCACGGTCACCCGTAGGTGACCGTACACTTGGTAATGCTCGCAAGCGGGCAGCCGAGACGGTTCCCGATCCGGAGGTGGAACCTTTGGAACCTGGAGAGGAGATACCAGCGGTGGCCGGTACCTCCATGGTCCCCGTCTGCTTCCTCCCCGAGGAAGGAGAGATGGGCCCCGTTCCCGAAGGAACGGGAGGACCAGCGGAAGACCCACCTGTCTCACCAGAGCGAGACAGACCCTTAGAAGTCCCGTGACGAGACTTCTTAGTGGGGAGACCACCTTCTCTTTTACAGCAAAGCCTTAAAAGTTGAAGGGGAGGAGGCATGAAGATATGATGATCTCGAAGAAGAGAATGACGACACTTGACGGGCTCTCTTCCTCTTCAGTTTCTCCTGCCATCAGGAGTAAATAAACCTCACAGGGCAGCGACAGCTTCGTCCTGTGGCATAACTCCCAGGTAGTAGTGGTAATGAATATAATTATTTAAATACAAAAAAATAAACCAAAAGGATCCCACCGGGAAAAAAGATCAACGACCAGTCAGCCGGAGCTCACAAACACACGTCTTCATCAGAAGACGGCTGAAAGTAAAGTGGAGTGTTTACATCCGGGCAGGCTAGCCTGCCCCACGGTAGTTACTGCCTAACCACCTTGTTCAAGATTCAACGGCCGTAATTCCAGCTATGCCGAAAGTATATTCCTATAGTTAAAGGACCGAAAGGTTTGTATTACGTATCGGAACAACTAATCCTTTATAATATTAATAATAACCACAGGTATGGGAAGTGTCATCTCATCCTTAAACCTTTGCTATAAACAGTTATGTTAATTTAAAAAGTGTCATCACCATAATATTGTTTGAGGTTTAATAGTTTTCATGACCATGGCCTTCTACATTAACAATAATCACAATTGGACAAGTAAAAGATTATTCAATTCACAGAGCATTTTTGTTGCTGTAACCTCCCCTCACCAACAAAATGGCCAAACAATACATAATGAAAAATCCTTCGCTTCTTATGTCTATTAGACTACCATGTATCCTTAAACACACTCTCTCTCTCCTATCAATTTATTTCTTTCTTTATCTCTGAGCTATTTTTAATATTTTATCTGCTTTTTTCTGTCTATCTTTTTACTGGATATGAATTTGTTACATTGGTGAAAGTATCTGAATCTTTCATTTTGTGTTAGTATTTTTAAAAAATTATGTATAACCATAATTTTTCTAACTCATACGGGCATTAGGTTGTCATCACCCATATCGACCACCTTCACTATGGATGTTGGCCCAATCACAAAGTATAACTAAATATAACAGACCTATGAATGAACATTTACATATGTCATAAATAAAGACTGATAATATGTTCGTTGTGACATTTCTAGGAATTTACAGACTGTTCACTTTTAACTTCCCATAGAGACAGAGTCTGAAGCAATGACCAGAGAAAGCTGATAAATCATTTCTGGGGTGGTGTAATACGAAGATGCTTATTTAAGCAGGTCAACGTTTGTTCTGTAGATATGTGAATTCACGAGGGCTTGTTCAAGGTGCCTTTGAAAACTGGCTATGACCAGTTAATTGGGGTGTTGGCGAAGTGTGAGTTTGTGTGTACGTGTGCGCCTCTTCCATTCATAATGGCATCTTTAGCCAAAACTATGGGAGACTTATGGAGAGGTCTGTGCGAGAAAGGCAGAGCCACGATGGCGTGTGCCAAAGAGTTTCCTTGAACAGAGTGTGTGATTTTCCAGGCTGCAATGGGTGAGTTATTATAATTTAGCCAAAGGGATGGCTTGTTTGATATCTTGTAAAGATGTTCCATTTTTTTTACTTTGTCTTTACAATTGTGTGTGTGCTCTCTAGTGTGGTCTCCTGTCTTTTAAACAGTGTCCTAGTGAGGGGACTGTATTTTGGAGAAGAGATAATTGGTGTGACTAATTACTGATAAGACATTTAAATATCGGGGGGTTATCTGAGTTGGTTTGTCTGTGAGACTTGAACTGTTTTCATTACGTTGTTGATCCTGTAAGAACTTGAGTTATTCAACTAGTACTTTACTTTGAATAAACATTATATTTTCTGTAACTCTGACTCTGATTTGATGACCTGAGAGAGAGAGAGAGAGAGAAGGCTATGCCAGTGATCACCTTGAGAGAGAGAGAGAGAACGGGGGAGAGATTGAGTGTAACCAGTTCGCCTTAACGCAGTGGCTAAACGCATACCAAAATGTTAAATACCTTCGCTGGTAATAGTTTGGTGTCAGCGGATAGGTAACAGTTTGGTGGCAGGCGGTTTAAGAGGCTTTTTATATATTTTATAAGCTGTAGGTATGCTAACGAAGAGACTGATGACCAGTTAGACATAGATATTTTTTTGGGTAGGAAAAGGGGTTATGATCATGTCACAGGCATAATGGCGGTGTTCGAACGATAAAGCCTTTTGTGAGATTAGTATGATTTTGAGAATGCGTTATATTTCAGTTAGTAACTTGTGGGGGTTATGGTGTGTCCATCCATCTAGTGGTAGTACTGAGCAAAGAGAATTGAACTGGACTCAGCATTTTGCCCAGAGCGAGCTGCCTCAAGGGGCTGGGAACATTCAGTTAGAGCTGAGACGTTGTGAGTGCATTCCCGAGACGTTCACGTGTGTGTATTAGCGTGTTTTGCGCAGATTCCGGGTTTTCTCTCATTCTGAAGTGGTGAGTGTTACGAAGAGTCTTTTTTTTTTGAGTCCTGGGTTTTTTTTTTAATCATTTTGTGAATTGGGATACCACATTTTTTTTCCATAGTAGCAGAAAGTGACATGTTTTTTTTAATGGCGCATGTTTAGAAGAGACACATTCATATTTGTTTAGTGTATGCGTGTGTATGAATAGTTTTCATGCATGTGAAACTGTGCTTGAGCTGCATTTTTTGCTTGGACAAAGAGCGCCCACTTGTTCTTATGCGCTCTGCACATTTTCTGCTGATCCGACCCACAGGTGCATTGCAAGGGAGGGTACTAGTGGTCTGCCCCAGGGGGGAAACACTGTTCAGGAGGGTGTTCTAACGCCCAGAGGAGGGTGAAACTCTTTTTTTTTTTAGTGGGGGGTGAACTCCTTTTTTTTCTTTGTGTCGGGGTATTAATTTGCCCTTGATAATGAATTTCCAATGCCAGGACATCAGCTGATAATGATTGGTTGATGATGTGAGATGCCCGTAGGGTTTTTTTTTAAAAGATATTTTCTTTCTCTTGAGTGAAGAGAAAAGGAAATGCAGTGCATTGGATGTGTGTAAGTTTTCCTTATACTTTGGAAGGCACAAATATGATGGGGTCACAATGATTATTTTTTTTAATAGAGATTTGAGTAGTGTTGGAGAGATTACTTTAAAAGTGGTGCTAAGTGGTGATGACTGATGTTGTCAGTTGGTGATGCCCTGTGGTTCTGACTGATGGCGAGTGATGACTGATGATGATACCTGGGAGTGGTAATGGGGTTGTATGTGCCTAGTGGTGGATGGCTGCCTCGTGTTGTATTTGGTGTATACTGGGGGATTGGCAATATTGGTGTATACTGGGGGAATTGCAATATTAGATATATTTTACGAGAGATTTGAGATATTTCATGGGAGATTATTTTATAATTATTACAGATAATTATATTATGGAGAATTATTACAATGAATTATGGGAGAAGTTTTGTGTTTAATTATTTATTGAGTTTTTGTGACTTTGGAGAATATGTCAGTCATTCATGGGTGATGAATCTGGCTGAATCTTGGTGAATTGTGCTGAATTTTGCTGAACTTTTGGTGAATTTTGTGCTGAATTTTTGGTGAATGGACAAGCATTAACATTAGTAATGTTTTTATACTAATACTGATTTTGATTGTAGCAATTTTGGTGATACTGCAGATAATGATAGTTGTGATACTGGTGATTTTTTTTTATATACTAATACGTGGGTGTTACAATGCTATCAAGGGTGGTGGTGTTTTTTTTTTGAATTTGGGAGGAACTAACAACACATTTTTTTTGTTTTTATTTTTTTATGAGTTCAGCAGATAATTGCTTGACATCTACATGAGTCACGGGGATAGTTAACAGTGCCATTGATTTTCCCTTTTTGGAAGTTAGCCATCGCTGACACAAGTTTTTTTTATCATGGGTGAATTTGAATTTATTTTTCCTCTCCAGTTTGTGAGAATTTTTTAATATCTCAGTTTGTGACTTAGAGTCATTGTTCAGGAACGTGTTTGTGTTTTCAGCTGTTTGATGCTGCAGAGATTTATGGGCGAATTTTTGCATTTTTTTTAATGCATACGTAATGGCACTACATTTTTTTTTTCTTCCTGGATATTTATGTTCCAGAAACTGTGGGTTTTCTTGCACATTACATTTGTTGTATTTGTGACAACTTTGCCAGAGATAGGAAACTTGGTTAAGTTTTCTAGTGGCTTATGTCGTAGTGCATATGGAGAAGTCTTTGCTTAAGACACTTTGAATTTGGAGTTCTGTTATAATGAGTTGTGGCACATTGATGATTTTTTCTAGAATTTCCTGGACAATTTTTATTTGCTGAGTTTTTGCCCTTTCTCACAGTTATGCTAAACAGAGAGTTTATAGTTTTTTACTATAACATTGAGTTATTCTCTGGAGAATTGGAGGTATATTATTTTGGAGATATAATTTGAGATATAATATATTGGATATATATTTTTGGCCATTTGATATTTGCCTATGGTGGTGAGAGCTATGTTTAGTTCAATTATTTTGCAGCCATCTTTGTTGCAAATGGAGACACCTTTTTGAGGAGATATGGGCAATATTTATGAGTGTCAGCTAGATGCTTTGAGTGTATTCTTTTGGAGATGGAGTTACATTTTTTATTATCCTGCTTGGATATATATTTTTTGGAGACTTGTTTTATTCCACATGGAGTTATTGGTGAAATAGAGGTAAGTATTTTTTACTTGCCGAAAGAAGAGGTGAATATTTTTTATTCCTGGAGTGATGGTTTTTATTAACACGTGGTTATTGGGGAAATAAGAGGGAATATGGTGTGGTGTGGTTATTAATTAAATGGAGGAAATATTTTTATCACCTGAGTGGTTTTATTATTAAGATGTTATTTTTGGAGGCATATAATTGCCGAATTACAAGTTTATCGTAGTTTTTTTATCCCGAATAGGTGATTATTTTTTTTTTATAATTGGGCAGTATCATATGTGAGAGATACGTCTTCGAGACAATCTTTGAGCAGCTTAGTCATATCCTGGAGATAATTTTGTGAAATGTGCTTACTTAGTGTCAGTATAGACTTTTTTTTGGGGGGAATCATGAGTTTCTGAACTTGCAAGTCTGACTAGACATTTTTTCATGCTGAGTCCGAGCACACGTGTCCGCAGGTGGATTTTCTGCTGACAGTGCTGTGATGAGTCCGGCGTGCTGACTCTTCCTCTAGTGGTGATTGCTCAGAGTTTTGCAATATCTGGAAATGTTGACAATAGCATTTCATGAAAGCACATGTGTAATGGGTTGCTTTCTGGCCGTGTCCAGACGCTTGATAGTTGCGATGGCAAAAAATTCCGTAACTATGCATATTGCATTTCTTGGGGAAAAAGTGGGGTTGTGTATATCATGCATGTATTATGTGCTTTGTGATGGGGAAGTTTACTTGTGATTATCTTTTATAAAATTTTTTTCCCTTTTCCTATGAGAGATGTAATCAGGGGTTGAGCTTTAAATAGCATTTCTTTTTGGACGGGAGATGTAATTTATTGGGATTTGCGAATTACATAAACAGGCGTTTGACATTAAGTCTCATTGTAAATAATTATGTGAGCAGTAAAGGGGTTTTTGCTGTTAAACATTAGAGATTTTTACCGATTTTGTGGGTTGTTCAAATATCACAGCTTGAGATAACATTTTTTATTTTTGGGTCTGGGCTTGTTACGTGATTTTTTTTTCTTGGGCTCATTACCTTTTTTCTTTTTTTTACTTGTGAGAACTTTCGAATTTGGAATGTGAGTGCAGAAGTCCGTGGAGTTACTGTGAGTTTTGGATTGTGTGTGCAGGTGTATAAGTTTGGAGAATTGAGTTAGAGAACTTAATATTTTTTTTATTTGCGAGTTGTGATGATGACTTATGATTTAGTGGTCATATTAAATGGAGGTCGTTATTTGATAGAAGTAGTATGTCTGGGGTTAATTCTTTTTTGATTGACCGATGACTTGACTGACATACTTACACACACCATAATCGTCGTTCACCGACGCTAGCAAGACGCCCACCAGCCGTGTAGAGATGTTGCTGTCGTTTGCCAGGGTACTTACGAGAGTTTCTACGAGTCTACAGAATTCTACAGCGTTTTTGGGTCTACAGAAGCCGTTGTATGTTTTCCACAGGGAGGCCTTCCGCCTTCCTACAGCCTGCTACAGTCTGCAGGAAGTTGCAGACAAAGAGGGATATTCAAGAATCCAAAATGAGAAAATTTATACGCCTAGTGTTATTGGAGATGAAGCGTGACAGACTTTACTTTATGCTGCCAGAGTCGTGCAGTTATTACTATATTTTGTTTTGAGCCGGCCAATGTGTTTTTTTTATATATCGAGCTGTTTTATGTGACCTATGGCTAGGCAGGGGCTAGCCAGGGTTGTGGCCGAGCTACTGTCATAAATAAAGACTGATAATATGTTCGATGTGACATTTCTAGGAATTTACAGACTGTTCACTTTTAACTTCCCATAGAGACAGAGTCCGAAGCGATGACCTGAGGAAGCTG
>NC_087215.1:34383132-34429448 GCF_015104395.2 Macrobrachium nipponense
CCTGAGGAAGCTGATCAATCATTTCTGGGTGGTGTGATAAGAAGATGCTTATTTAAGCAGGTCAACGTTCGTTCTGTAGATATGTGAGTTCACGAGGGCTTGTTCAAGGTGCCTTTGAAAACTGGCTATGACCAGTTAATTGGGGTGTTGGCGAAGAGTGTGAGTTCGTGTGTACGTGTGCGCCTCTTCCGTTCATAATGGCATCTTTAGCCAAAACTATGGGAGACTTATGGAGAGGTCTGTGCAAGAAAGGCAGAGCCACGATGGCGTGTGCCAGAGAGTTTCCTTGAACCAAGTGTGTGATTTTCCAGGCTGCAATGGGTGAGTTATTATAATTTAGCCAAAGGGATGGCTTGTTTGATATCTTGTAAAGATGTTCCATTTTTTGACTTTGTCTTTACAATTGTGTGTGTGCTCACTAGTGTGTTCTCCTGTCTTTTAAACAGAGTGTCCTAGTGAGGGGACAGAGTGTCCTAGTGAGGGGGACAGAGTGTCCTAGGGACCGAGTGTCCTAGTGAGGGGACTGTATTTTGGAGAAGAGATAATTGGTGTGACTAATTACTGATAAGACATTTAAATATCGGGGGGTTATCTGAGTTGGTTTGTCTGTGAGACTTGAACTGTTTTCATTACGTTGTTGATCCTGTAAGAACTTGAGTTATTCAACTAGTACTTTACTTTGAATAAACATTATATTTTTTGTAACTCCGACTCTGATTTGATGACCTGATGGAATGGAGAGAGAGAGAGAGAGAGAGAGAGAGAGAGAGAGAGAGAGAGAGAGAGAGAGAGAGAAGGCTATGCCAGTGATCACCTTAAGATAGAGAGAGAGGGGGGGGGGAGAGATTGTAGAAAAATGCACACTTGTGCGCATTTTGGTTTTTATATATTATATGTATAGAGTTTGGTTGTGGTTTTTATGTTAATGTTTGCTCAGGAATAGCTATTTTTTATATTAAAAGCAAATGCATTTTATTTGCCATCCCTAAATACCTCTTAGGACAATTAAAAGTAACGAGCCATTCCTGAACCACCTATATTTAAGTTTGTCAGGTTGTTCGCCACCTAACACCAGGCTTAGAAACCGTTGTCGGCAGCGAAGCGACCTGAAGAAGGCAGTACGGAGAGCTCAGCGTAAGCTACAGGACCAGAACAGTCTTCTCCGGATTTGAAAAATTATTACAGCCAAGAAGCAATGGCTGCCACAAATTAATTTGAGGACCGTGGCTCTGGACGTAATTTCTCACGGATGAATGTCATCGACTTGAACACCTACTACTCAAGAGTTCTACAGAAGGCTTCCATCATCACCACTACCTTCGTCACTGCTTTATTATGGACCTAAATGACTGGCTATTTGTTGAGGTAAGGTTTGCAATATGTACGGTGCATTTGCTTTGCAAACTTTTAACAATAGTTACGTTATTAGTATAACTATGTCTAGCAACCAAACCCATATATATATAAATAAAGTCGGAAGGGTCTTATATTACGTTAACTTTTGTCATTCATGCAGTCATCACTTAAATTATTTACATTTTTGAACGTTAAGGACACTGTAAGGAGTTATTTAGATAAATTTATTGATATGAAGTTTTAATTTCCGTATAGTTCACTTAACGTACAAGATTTTTTTCAAGACCAAGCACATATATGCACATTCATGTTTGTAGCCCCTTGCATTTCAAGTTTTATAATGTTACGTGTAATGGGTTACAGATCCTTCTGATGTTTTCGGAAAATAAGGGGCAATAGTGCGGACCGAATGCAGGTTCTCTGACGGATAGAGCGAGAACGTCCACGCTAAGTTTACAAAGGTTTTGCAACTCGACCAGGATCATCCTATTCGCCAGTCATATCCTTATTGTCAATTGTCTAGTTTTTTCAGTTTTTGTAAATTAAAATAATTTGTATAACATATTTTTGCTTTACCTTTATGTTAATTTGCTCTTTGTGTAACTGCTTTTCGAAAATGGCGACGAGGATGGGATTGGTTGCGAGGTCCATTGCCTTGAGTATTTTTGTTGTTGACATTCCTTGAGCAGGTTGCGTTCCGGAGTCACGGCACTCATTAATATTTCCCTATATCATATTTAGTTTAAATTTGAGTTCATTAAATTTTCGAAAGATGCCGCCAAAAGAGTATTTCGCGTAGTTCTCGTGCAGCCCTAAGGCAGCAAGTTACCAAGAAGTGTAATTTGATAGAAAATGTTATTTCTTCGATGTCTGTAAGCGATGCTAAGGAGCATATGAACGTACTGTTGGACCTTAAAGAAAAACTTGACAAAGTGAATAAAGAGGTTTTAAATGAAATTTGGGATAGCGCAGGTGAATTCGCGGACAGCGATAAATTGGTGAGTGAGGAAATGGATACTTGGTTTGTTTATGACGATCGTTTGAATAAGTGTCTTTCTCTCCTTAAGACCACGGTGTCTCCTTCGGATCGTTCGCGTCCTGAAATTTCACAGCTTAAATTGCCTGAACTACCTTTACCGACATTTGCTAATAGGGAAGGTGAGGATATTTCGAAGTTTTTGCGAGAGTTTGAAGCGACTGTAGATAAGTATGATCTTAGTACTCACGTTAAATTTACTCTTCTTACGAGACAGCTTTCAGGTGACTCGCTTAAACTAGTAAGTTCTCTAGATTGTAGTAATCGTTCGTATGAAGAAGCTAAGAAATTATTACAGAAAGCGTTTGCAGATACTTTGTCTCAACAATACAGTGTTATTAAGCAGTTATCGGAGTTAAAGTTGACTTATCAGAGTGATCCATTTGACTTTATCAGTAATATGAGGATTATTTGTAATCAATTTGAGGCTTTAAACATAGATAGAGACATAGTTTTACAGTTTTTCATATGGAATGGATTTAATGACTGTTTCAAGAATCAGTTAATGCATATTACTGGCTCAAATAAACCCTCGTTGCAGCAAATAGATGAACATATCTTTACTGCTTTAGAGAGATATAAAGACATATCTAAGAAATTCAATGTTAGACAGGGAAATAATGTTCAGAGAAAGGTTGTTTCAAAGGATGTGTCGTAGTCAAGTTGTTTAGCTTCTGTTGTTGATGGTAGCGTGAGAAATCCAAAGTTAAGGAATGTTCTTTATGTTTGGCAGATGATAAAGGAGACGTTGATCACCCAATTTATAAGTGTTCGGTATATGTAACTCCACAGAGTAAAATTGAAAAACTAAAACAGTTGAATTGTTGTACAAACTGTACTTATGATTCTCATAAAACTTCAGATTGCAGGTTTAAGTTTAACAGTAAATGTAGATATTGTAACAAGTGGCATTTCAGCTATCTTTGTAAATTTCGTAACGACCCAAAAAGTAATGCTAATAACCCTAAAAGTGATTCTGATAACCACGAAATAAGTAACCAAAAGGTAAAGGTGAATAGTAAAGAGAAATCTAACTCTAATTCTGTTGTTTCTAATCTAACTTGGTCTGATTTGGGAGTTTTGAGAATCTCTTGTAACCCGGTGACTGCTATGCCTCTTTTTCGTTGAATGACTCTGGGATAGAGGTATAAAGGATTCGGGGAGTCAAGTAACTTTTGTAGAGGAAGGTTGGGCTAAGAGTATGCAGTTTGAAGTGGTTGATCCGAATTATTCTTTGGTAGTGAATGGTATTAATTCGTCAAAGCCGTTAGCTACTGTGGTATACAAGGTCAAATTGAGTGAAAATTGTTTTACTGCTATTGCCATAAAGTCCATTAATTTGAAATTAGTATTGCCAGGTGTATCTGAGGTAGCTCAAACCTTTAAAGATAAGGGCTATGTATTAGCTGACAAAACTTTGCATCTATGTAGGGACAAAATTGAAGATATAAAATTGCTTTTGGGAAATGATAACTCTCATTTAGTACCTCAGAAGGATGTGCTGTTTGGAGGTAGTTCTGAGGTGTTTCCCTCGGTCTACTTGGATTCACCCATAGGAGTGATGCTAGTAGGTGACATTGAGAGGTATAAGCAGAATCTTGCTCTATTACCAGACAGGATAAAGCATTCTTCTGAAGTTTGTATAAATGGTGATTGTTCCCTTGAAGTTGACGGTATTTTCGATACAGATGGATTGTTCTTAGATTCTGTAGAGAAATTTAAGTTTCCTGCTTATGTTAATATTTCTGTTTTAAATGATAAGGGTCAGATTGTTGAAACTGAACTTGAGAAAGCAGCAGAAGAAATTCTTTCCTCAAAGGCAGAAACTGTTTTAAACAGTGATTCTAAAGTGTACGACGAAGACTTTATGGAGGAGAACAGGAAAGTAGTAGAATTTGCTTTAGAAAATACCTTTAGAGATAGTGAAGGAAGGTTAGTTATGCCTCTGTTATGGAATGGGAAAGTAGCTCATTTGCTTGGAAAGAATCAAAGTTTGTCAAAAGCAATATTAAAGTCAAATTTAAGAAATTTAGTAAAAAGGATAATGCTTTACATATGATTGATGAGGTTTTTAAAAACAGGAACAGCTAGGCATATAGAGAGAGTGTCTAACCTCGAGCAATTCTTGGAGGATAACCCCCAACATAGCTTTCTACCTCACATGCCAGTGTTCAGAATGGACCATGAGTCGACAAAGTGTCGTAATGTATTTTTGTCCAATTTGTGTGAATCTGACCCAGGTAAACCTATAACATTATCACATAATCAAGCAATTTTTGCTGGTCCTTGTTTGAATAAGAAGATTTCAACTTCTATTTTACAGTTAAGGTTTAATGAAAAGTTGATATGTTTTGATATTAAAGGAGGCATTTCTGATGATTAAATTGGTGCCTTCAGATCAAAGTAGGTTACTCTTTTATTGTATAGAAATGTATCTAAAAAGGACTATTCCTTAATTGTTTATAAACATTGTAGACTACCATTTGGTTTGCCATGTAGTCCAGCTTTATTAATGTTAGCACTTTATAAAATTTTAATGTTAGAGGTCCAAGGTGACAATATTGATGTGAAGGAATTGAAGAAAGAGTTATATAACTTAGCTTACATGGATAACTTGGCTTTCACAACCAATGATGCTGAAAAGTTGAAATGTGCCTATAAGAAACTTAAAAGTATATTTTCTCCCTATCAATTTGAACTACAGAAATTCATAACTAATGATGACTCTCTGCAGCAACAAATAGATGAAGGTAAGGAAAAGACTCCTACAAAGGTAAAATTGCTTGGGTTGATCTGGGACAGAAGTAGTGATACTCTGTCGACAAGTAAATTGGTACTTGATAAGGATGCAACAACCAAAAGACAGATTTTAAGTTCAATTGCAGCCAATTTTGATGTGTTCTCATTTTATGGTCCCTTATTAAACAGGGCTAGATTATTTATGCATTCGCTACAGTGCAGAAAAGAAGTGGATGGGACGATACCCTATCGGATGATGAATTACGAGAGTGGACTAATATTTGCAAGCAAGTGAATGGTGTTCCTGAAATTCCAGTGAAGAGATTTGTTGGTCGTAGGAATGATCCTTTCCAACTGATTGCTTTTTGTGATTCTAGCAAGCATATATATGGAGTTGTACTCTTTATCAAGAACTTGAGAACAAAGGAGGTAAGTTTTCTTCTATCAAAAAATAGAATAATTGGGCGCCAGTTAGAACTAAAGTCTATCCCTTCTCTTGAATTTCAATCTCTTGTGCTTGGTACGGAAACTGTTGTTGATATTTATAAAGAACTCTGTGGTTCCAGAGAGTGTATCTCCCATTAACATAACAAAGTTGGTAGTATTCTCAGATAGTGCAGTTGCACTGAGCTGGCTAAATTCTCGAACAAATAGGTTTGATAAATTAAGGAAACTAAGTATTTTTATTATGAACAGGTTGCACAGAATCGAGAATTTATGTGAAACTGTCCCTGTGACTTTCAAATTTTGTACAGGTATATAAATCCTGCAGATTGTACTACCAGGTCCTTGTCTTATAAGAGGTTGATAAAATCAAATTTTTTCACAGGACCTGATACCATTCAGGATATCTTGGAAGATGACCATTTGGATGTAACAACAATCCCAAATCCTTTAACCAACGTGCTTGAAGTTTCAGAGGGCCAGTGTGAGATAAGGAGTGTGACAGAGCCAGAGATGGGAGATATTTTTAAATTCAACAATTTCAAGTTCCAGTGGCTTCATTTGATTTCTGTCTACAAATATGTACTGACTTCATAAACAATGTCAAACTGAAATTGAAGAACAAATCTGGCAAGTATGACCATTTTGAAGTTTTTTCAGTAATGAAGAAATTTCTTTGAAAGCATGGCAGATGATCATTTTGCATGATCAACAGCAAAATTTTCCTGAAGTTTTTAGATATTTCAGAGAAAGAAACCCTCAAATTAGAGATATTCCCAACATAGTGAGTCAACTGAATTTATTCATTGATAAGAAATCTGGTTTACTAAGAGTTAAAAGTAATTTTGTAAGTGGAGAGACTGTAAAATATGATTCCCCATTCTTTTGGCTAAAAACAGTAAATTGACCGAAGAAATCCTAAACAAATTTCATGTTAAGTTAGCTCATCCTGGAATATATGCTACATTATCTGAGGCTAGGAAACAGTTTTGGATTCCTTGTAGTTTTTCTACTGTAAGAAAGTCTTGAAAGCTTGTGTTCACTGCCGTAGATTTAACAGTAGGACTATAAAATTAAAACCAGTCTCCATATAGGGAATTTAGGGTTTCTCCTCCAACCATACCTTACAGGTACATTTTCATAGATTATTTCGGACCTTACTGGGTATATTGGATGGGTAAGAAATCAAAAGTTTGGATATTATGTATCACTTGCTTATGGTCGAGGGCCATAAATCTTAAGGTATGTGTAGACCTTTCAGAGATTTCCTTTTTGAGAGCACTGCAGCTCCATTGTTTCGAGTTTGGGGTACCTGAACTCTGTTTAAGTGACCAAGGTTCACAGCTAACTTCAGGTGCTAGAACTGTTGAAAACTTTCTAAATGATAAGGACACATTATCTTATTTCAGGGAGAACAACATAAAACCTTTGAGTTTCCAGCAATACTATAAAGGTCACAGTGAACTTGGTTCTTTAGTGGAATCGTGTGTGAAGATGGTTAAGAGGCTTATTGAAGGTTCTGTTCGGAACATGGTCCTAAGCCTATTTAGATTTGACTTTGCTGTCCAAAATATTGTACACTTAGTAAATCGTCGTCCAATTGCCTTTAAAGAATATTTGCGAAGCAATGATGGGACTGAACCTGTACCCTCTCCTATAACTCCAGAAATTTTAGTTAAAGGACACGAATTAAATTCCTTAAATATTATTCCCCATTTACATCCTTTACCTAGGGCAGATGATACTTGGGTTCCTGATATATCTCCCATTGCCCATGTGAAGGACAGTCACAGAAAGTTACGAAAGGCTAGGGAAAGTATAATAGAGATATATAATAACGAGTTTGTTGTGCAGCTTGTGAACCAAGCACTGAGAAACGAGGTAGATACCAACCTGTTAATCATAAGCTATTGGAAGTGGAGACATTGTTCTCATTAAAGAACCCCTTCTCAAACCTACTAATTTTCCAATGGGTATTGTTAAAGAGATAAAAGTGAACTCTTTGGGTGAAGTAACTGGTGCAACTGTACTCAAAGGAAAAAGTAGGGAAGAAACTAAAAGGCACGTTTCCTCTTTGATTCCATTACTTTACAAAAGGGAATTTGAGGCTAAATTTAGCGATAAGGCGCAATCAACATGTGATGGTAAGCAGAGTAAGGAAGATTTAGTTAAGGAGAGACCCAAGAGGCAAAGTGCAACGATTGGGAAAGAGAGGGTAAAGAAACTATTTGAGGATGATTTAGCGTAATCATTTATCTATATTTCCATTCAATTTTTCTTAGAAAATTGAATCCCCTCGTGGGAGTGTAGAAAAATGCACACTTGTGCGCATTTTGGTTTTTATATATTATATGTATAGAGTTTGGTTGTGGTTTTTATGTTAATGTTTGCTCAGGAATAGCTATTTTTTTTATATTAAAAGCAAATGCATTTTATTTGCATCCCTAAATACCTCTCTTTAGGACAATTAAAAGTAACGAGCCATTCCTGAACCATATATTTAAGTTTGTCAGGTTGTTCGCCATCTAACACCAGGCTTAGAAAAACCGTTGTCGGCAGCGAGCGACTGAAGAAGGCAGTACGGAGAGCTCAGCGTAAGCTACAGGACCAGAACAGTCTTCTCCGGATTTGAAAAATTATTACAGCCAAGAAGCAATGGCTGCCACAAATTAATTTGAGGACCGTGGCTCTGGACGTAATTTCTCACGGATGAATGTCATCGACTTGAACACCTACTACTCAAGAGTTCTACAGAAGGCTTCCATCATCACCACTACCTTCGTCACTGCTTTATTATGGACCTAAATTACTGGCTATTTGTTGAGGTAAGTGCAATATGTACGGTGCATTTGCTTTGCAAACTTTTAACAATAGTTACGTTATTAGTAACTAGTGTCTAGCAACCAAACCCATATATATAATAAAGTCGGAAGGGTCTTATATTACGTTAACTTTTGTCATTCATGCAGTCATCACTTAAATTTATTTACATTTTTGAACGTTAAGGACACTGTAAGGAGTTATTTAGATAAATTTATTGATATGAAGTTTTATATTTCCGTATAGTTCACTTAACGTACAAGATTTTTTTCAAGACTAAGCACATATATGCACATTCATGTTTGTAGCCCCTGCATTTCAAAGTTTTATAAGGGTTACGTGTAATGGGGTACAGATCTTCTGATGTTTCGGAAAATAAGGGGCAATAGTGCGGACCGAATGCAGGTTCTCTGACGGATAGGAGCGAGAACGTCCACGCTAAGTTTACAAAGGTTTTGCAACTCGACCAGGATCATCCTATTCGCCAGTCATATCCTTATTGTCAATTGTCTAGTTTTTTCAGTTTTTGTAAATTAAAATAATTTGTATAACATATTTTTGCTTTACCTTTATGTTAATTTGCTCTTTGTGTAACTGCTTTTCGAAAAGAGATTGAGTGTAACCAGTTCGCCTTAACGCAGTGGCTAAATGCATACCAAAATGTTAAATACCTTCGCTGGTAATAGTTTGGTGTCAGCGGATAGGTAACACATATAGAGACGCACCAGCAGCAGTTTGTGGTTGCTACCTGAATAATGGAAGTGAACTAAAAAGTTTGCTAATTTGCAGCTATGAATGTTAATTTTTTGTTTTTTAAGCGATGGATTATTAAACACCACCATAAACAATTTTGCTGAAATGCTTTGTATCGATCTTGTGGACAGTCATGTCTGTTGATAAAGATACGATGATCTATACGACATACTAATTATTGAATATTGACTTCCTTAGTACTTTTATTATTTATTTAGCATATTTCCTTAACTGCACATTTTACACTCAAACCCAGTATCGTCAACGACAAAAATTTGACGATCACTTTGTTAACAATATTAGAATATGGAAACTACTTTATGCTCAGGAAAAATACCTGCTTCCCACTCATTCCCGATCCCATATGGCCTTACAGTGCGACATCTGTTGGGTCTTCTGTTAGCTACTTGCTCAACAGCTTTGGTGTTTCATAGTCAGCTGATTCGTGTTCACTCTCTGGATGACTAAGGGAACGGACTTTTGTGCACGATAGTACTTTGGTAATTTACAAAGCAAGTCCTAGCTGACTGGTTAGCTCACAACAGACTACAAGAAACTATACTCTTTTACATAGCAAGTCATTACTATTATTATTGTAATGGATTAGTTTATCTAGACCTCTGAGCCTGCAAAAAGGCTCTTTTCATACATTCAACTTACCTGTCGATATATACATAGCTATCGACTCCGTCGTCCCCGACAGAAATTCGAATTTCGCGGCACACGCTACAGGTAGGTCAGGTGATCTACCTGCCTGCCGCTGGGAGGCAGGACTAGGAACTATTCCCGTTTTCTAATCAGATTCTCTCTGTCGCTGGGAAGGTAAACATATGTTTGCTTTCCCTCCTGATTTGATTTTCGTGTTTCATCGCCATCGATCTTCTGGGCCGACTTTTACAGGGAAGTACTGGATCGGTGGTTTGGCATACGTTTTTAATAACTTTTTAATAACTTTTTAATAACTTTTAATGAATTAACTTCGAAGTTTTCGAAGAAAGAGTATGTGTAACTACCGAAGTGTTCGGTAGACAATTACATAGTTTGCAAGAAAGGGAAATATAAATATTTATTCATTGATGAAGTGTAATAAATGTTAGAATTTGATTGAGGAAAATAAGGTAACTTCCTATTTGAGGAAGTCAGAAAACATAGAACTAGATATGCTTTCTTTAGAAGCTTTAATAGCCCTCGTTCTGACAAGCAGTTAGAATATTAACAGTACTAGTAGTGTTGTTTCCTCATCACCTTCTTACTTCACAGAAACTACAAATTCATTTGCAATTTGAAGATAAAGGAATGTAGCTCAAGATACGAGCTATTATAAGGTAAGAAGTGATTATAGTGTTCCCCATTGCATTAGAGGGTGCGTCTGATCGGCTCTGTCTCGCTCCCAGGCCTAGACCTCTTCCAAGCTCACAGGCCCAGAGGAGAAGGAATGTCGAAAGCCGTACGGAGGTTATGGAGAATCCCCACCGATCAGGCGTCCCCTCGGCAGGTTCTGTAGAACGTCCCAGACTGCCAGGGATAGCCATTGGAAAGGCATCCTAATTCAATGTGTTCCCCTTATTATTATCGTCTTAACGAATAAGGAGAAGAAACATTCAACGGCGTAGGTTAAATGAAAATGCAAGATAATCTCGTCTGGCTATCGGAACCTCAGAAGAGACGGAGAAAGGTTGCGGTAGAGGCATTGCCCTATCCGGGTTCGTCCCCCCGTACAGTTGGACGGGGGGGGGGCTCTATCCCATGGGGGTTTGAAATAGTTATTTCAATAAATTCCTCATCGGTACATGTATATGAAAATATATCTATTCTGAGAAGATCGAATTAGATATTAAAGGATATTTGTTAATCGAATGAATTATATGGATCTCGTTTAGTGATTACACACATATATATAATTTTTAAGCTTCTAGCTCCTTGGGCATGAAGCTCCGGTAACGAGGCTCAATGCGCCTAAAGCGTCTGAAACAAGGCGCAAAGCGTCTGAAACGAGGCGCAAAGCGTCTGAAACGAGGCGCAAAGCGCCTGAAGCACGATGAACCAGGATCTTCATCGGAAATGGAAGTCCTTCTCATTCAGAAGAAAGGGAGGGCTATGTCGAAAATGGAAGTATTGTCGAATTCTAAGCAAGAACAAATATACAGAGATCGGAAACCTTCCGCACACAAAACCTTCCGCACAAGCGGAACCTTCCAGAAGGCGGAAGATTCCAGATTCAAATAACCTTCCAGACGTACAGAACTTTCCAGGCGAGGATCGCCTTTCAGATGCTCGGAACTTTCCAACAAGAAAACGTTCCAAGGGCGATACGTCTTCTAGGATCCAGGAGTATTCTGATCACGATACTCCTCCCAGGCGCCAGGAGTATTCGGAACGCGATACTCCTGCCAAGCACCAGGAGTATTCCGACGAGCACGATACTCCTCCCAGGCGCCAGGAGTATTCGGAACGTGATACTCCTACCAGGCGCCAGGAGTATTCTAGGCAAGATACTCCTGCTTAGCGCCAGACACTTTCTCCTACAAGAAGAGCCTGACAACCGCCGAGAGTCCTCCAGACGAAGGTGAAAGACATTCAAGGCTTTTCCTGATAGGGACGGGAGTTGTCGCGCAGGCGGCCGTTGCCCTTGTCAGGATCGTCTTATTGCAATAAAGGCTAGAGCAAGTTCGGTTTTTTCCAGGCAGGGACTCAAGATGTAGCACAGGCTGCCGTAGCCCTTGTCAGGTTAGAGTCGATACTGCGAATAGCCCTTCACCTTTCGAAAGGAAGCGCTCTCCTTCGGTTGCTCAATCTTGCCCCAAATTGAGGAATGGAAGATAGAGCAGAATTGTGAGAATTAGTTCAGTATTAGTAAGAGGATATTAAAATCATCCTCCTTCCAAAATAGATTGCAACCAACCATTTACAGAAGAGGGGCAATCGTTTGGAAGTTGAACAAGATTCGTACGAGCTCTCATTCATTGATTAGAGGCTCTTCCAGATAAGAAAGGCGTAAAATACGGACTTATCTCCAAGATAATAAAAGCTGGAGAGATTCTCTTCGATCCTCGGTTGTCATTTGCAATATCTTTCGACTAATACTCATTCCGGGATTATTGACGAAATGAACGAAGAGAGTAAGATTTCTATTCTTTCTTGTGCATGTCAGAAAGGAAAGAGTGTCGTATAAGGCTTGCTTGTATATGACTACTGAATGACAAGTCATAATACGCATACCATAGTTGCCTTTCTGGTTCGCTACAGAATTGTCTATATCCTTAAAGGATTTTACTAGTAAAGACTTCGCTTAAAAGGTTTATTACGACAATACCTATTCAGCCTCGGTATTTAACAAGGTTGTTTGCCTAAAATTTGCATTATTGAGAGTTTTCTTAGACTCGAGAATAATTTTATTATATCCATTCATTGAAAGGAGTAACTGGCAACTCAGAATGAAGGCAGCCAGGCAGTGAACGACACGGCTGTAATTGTGAGCCAATCTAGTACCATCCGGTTCTCGGTCGTGAACGGTTGGTTACATCTTTCTCTCCTAAAGGATCGAATGCTTCACCGTATATTTCCCCATAAAATCAGGGACTTAACCACGAATTGAGGGAATTTTTTTTTAGGCAAACATGAATAACATCGTATTCGTTTTGCTAAGGATATCTCTCTGCCTCGGCGAGGAAAGAATGTAGTAGAAAATTCACCTTAAGATAACGATACGCTTAAGCCTTATGCACACACCGTGGTTAATTACAGCGCTCCTACTATCCTTACAAGAGTTTCCTAGATGAATGCTGTTACCACAATGTGATAGGATTATAAAGAATTTTAATTCGGCAGAGCACGATTTAACATTCATTGGAAAGAGTTGTCAGACCCTGCGGAAAATATCCACAGATATCTTCGCAAGGCAGAAGATGAACGACCTTCTTATAGATTGCTTCCTTTTCCTCGAAACAAGAGAGGTAGCAAGATACGCCATCTTTAAATTTTAAGAGGGGAATAAACTTTAGTTTTTTTCCCCTAGTTGTATATATTCTTAACACATATTAAAATAAATGGGCATCTAAGGAAGAAGATGAATGCATCATTTTGGCAATAAAAGGTTGGATTCACAGAAGTCACGTTCTTCTTTCAGCATGTGTCGGAAGGTTTTTCTAAGAGATTTGATCGGAATCTATTATAAATATTGGACCTGAAAAACCTATCACTCTGAGTCTGTCTGCGGTGCAGACTGACCAGAAGTAAATATGAATGAGAGGATTTTTCAAGGGAAGCTTGATAATTCCTTTAAATATGTGAAAGACATAGAGTTGCTGCAGATCGTGCTAGATAGAAAGGGGAAACGAAATGTCCTCTCCGATACCTCTGTGAACTACATAAGGATTTTCTTCCCTTTCAGAGAGAAGAATCACCTTGGTAATTTATGCTATCAATGAACACAGTGAAAAGATATATTCTGTCTAGACAAAGAATATTAGAGATAGTAGAGAATTAAGATCTTCGGGATCTTATACAATACCTCTATACGATAAGATTAAGAGATCTTATACTTAGAATGGGATCCTAATTTGGGCCTCAGATTCCGTGGTCCGACAAGATGGAACTGCTCCTAATCAAATGTTTCTCTTGGTCCTGAACGATCAAGAGGACAAGTGAAATTTTGGGCTTTAGAATCTGGAATCAAATTCTATGACGACTCGGCAATGGGTTCTGGCCAGCATAGTAGGTTTGGCAAGAGAACTAAAGCCTTTTATTCCTGGATCAACGCTGTTAGATAGAGGTTTCGTTGCGGGTAATGTAGTGACATTGTCATCTACAGAAGAAGAAAAGGTTTAAACGTTTACTGACAGAGTCTTTGGAACGCGAGAAGGGCTCAAACTACTTCCCAAAAGGTTCAGAGAGATACATTCAAGAGCTAGAAATCAACCAATTTCAGCTCAGAATCTCTTTAAAGTCCAAGCTCCTTCCCTTCCTTCGGGCAAGGATAGGGAAGCTTCTGCAACGAGAAAACTCATCAACATGTAGGAGGAGAACTCGTTAGCAACGGAAGTATGCAATAATGATCCTCCTCGGAGGAAGACTTGTCTCTTGGAATTTTGAGATTTCCTATTGTCTACGGGATGGAGCGGACTAAATTGTGATGAATGTGCAGGAGCAATTAGCGTCTTTGGTAGGAGTACTTTCTAAAGATCATACTCGTAAAAAGGATGATAGACTTCTGATTAAGAGATCCAAATACCGATCTCCTGTCGGGCGCGACGAACCCTACAGGGGAGTTGTCGCACAAGCGGCCATCTCTGGGGGGAGCGATGCGTTAGGCAGGCGAGACGTGGGAAAGGAAGTAACTCCTGCCAAGCGTCTGGCGCCAACTAGGAGCCAGGCGCCAAGTAGGCGCAAAGAGCCTGACTTTACTATAGATCGTTCTAGGCCAAGATCTTCATCCAAGCAACAAGAGCCAACTGGAGAAGAGAGAACTCCTGATAGGAGTATAGCGCCCGCTAAGCGCAATATACTTGCCATTCGAAAGGCCATTCCATGAGCGATACTCCGACAAGTCACAGGAGTATTCGGAACTAGATGCGCCTTCCATAGGTCAGGAGTATTCGGAAGAGATACTCCTGCCAGGCGCCTTGAGTACTCTGACCTCGATACTCCTCCCAGGAGCCAGGAGTATTCTAGACTTTTTACTCCTACCAGGCGCAGGAGTATTCGAAGGGCGATGTGCCTACCAAGCGCCAGGAGTATTCTGAGCTTAATACTCCTAACAGACGCCAGGAGTATTCGGAACGCGATACTCCTGTCAAGCACCAGGAGTATTCCGATGAGCACGATACTCTCCCAGGCGCCAGGAGTATTCGGAACGTGATACTCCTACCAGGCATACAGGAGTATTCCGATCACGATGCTCCTCCTTAGGAAAGCGATACTTCTGCCAGGTCGCCAAGGAATATTCCGAAGCACGATACTCCTCCCAGGGCCGCCAGGAGTATTCGGGAGAGCGATACCTCCTGCACGGCGCCATAGAGTAATTCAGAGGACGAGGAGGTAATTCCGATCGCGATACTCCTTCCCAGGCGCCAGGAGGTATTCGGAGCGCGATACTCCTGCCAGGCGCCTAGGAATATTCTGAGCTTAATTAACTCCTAAATCAGGCGCCAGGAGTATTCGAAGCGCGATACCCCTCCTGCCAGTCGCCAGGAGTATTCGGAGAGCGATACTTTCCTGCCAGGCGCCAGGCAGTATTTCAGAGGACGAGGAGTATTCCCTAACGATCGCGCTACTCCTCCCCAGGCGCCAGGAGAGTATTCGGAGCCTCGATACTCCTGCCAGGCGCCAGGAGTATTCTGAGCTTTAAATACTCCTAACAGGCGCCAGGAGTATTCGAAGGCGCGATACTCCTGCCCAGGCGCCCAGGGAGTATTCGGAGAGCGATACTCCTGCAGGCGCCAGGAGTATTCCAGAGGACGAGGAGTATTCCGATCGCGATACTCCTCCCAGGAGCCAGGGGAAGTTATTCGGAAGTCGCGATACTCCTCGGCCAGCGCTAGGAGTATTCTGAGCTTAATACTCCTAACGCCAGGAGTATTCGAGCGCGATACTCCCGCCAGGCTGCCAGGAGTATTCGAATTTTTCGCGATACTCCTGCCAAGCGCCAGGAGTATTCGAAGCGCATACTCCCTGCCAGGCGCCAGGAGTATTCGAAGCGCGATACTCCTGCCAGGCGCCAGGAGTATGCTGAGCTTAATACTCCTAACAGGCGCCAGGAGTATTTGGAGCAAGATGCGCCTTCCAGACGGCAGGAGTATTCGAAGAGTTTTACGACTGTCAGGCGCAGGAGTATTCTAACAGGATACTCCCTCGCGCCAGCCAGGCGCAAGCCAGGCGTTAGGCTCATCCAGATGATCCAGTTCAAAGAAAAGTCCTAGTCTTCTTTGAAACAATGGTGATCTCTAAAGCATTTCATAAGTGACTTGATAATACCTTCAAACAGCTGAGAATTTAAAAAGCTCTAAAGTGCGAGCTTTTGCAAATTCTTGTTCTTTTCGTAACAATATGTCAGAAAGACATATTAGCTTTAACATATAGGAGATGCAATTATGGGTTGACTACTCATTACACGAAGGACTTCAAGTTAACCTACGAGAGATTCTTCTCTCTTGGTTTATACGTATCAGCGGATACGTTGCTGGGATAAGGAGCCGACACTGATCCTTTAATAATGAGTTGAATTTATTTTAACTCAATGATTTTTTATTGGAGGTTTGAAAGGAGTTTGGGGGATAACTCTCTTTCAATTTAGCGCGAACCCTCATGTTAGGAACAGGTGATCGGGATCGGTGTTGCGCTCCTTAAATAAGTGCGTGTTGTCATATAAGCGGATGTGCTCCCATTGACAAACGCCAGTTAGGATTCTGTCGAGTAAGTGGAAGAGACCCCATCGACAGATCCACAAGAACTCTTGGCCACAGATCACTATCTCGCTAAGGCTCTTGAGATGAAGCAGACTCCTATGCAATAGCTAGGAAGTCAATCCTTCGTCTAGAAACACAGAGGAACTAAGGTCTATAAATACCTACAACATATGTTGTTTACCTGTCTAGTCAGTAACTAGCTGTCTCTTGCCCTCCACCAAAGGGTGTCAATCAGCTATGTATATATCTGACAGGTAAGTTGAATGTATGAAAATGATATTGTTATGATACAATAAAGTTTCATACATACTTACCTGGCAGATATATACAATTAAAGACCCACCCAGCCTCCCCGCAGGAGACAGGTGGAAGAGAGAATCTGATTAGAAAACGGGAATAGTTCCTAGTCCTGCCTCCAGCGGCAGGCAGGTAGATCACCTGACCTACCTGTAGCGTGTGCCGCGAAATTCGAATTTCTGTCGGGACGACGGAGTCGATAGCTATGTATATATCTGCCAGGTAAGTATGTATGAAACTTTATTGTATCATAACAATATCATTTTCGGGTTGGTATACAGGAATTAATCCTGATAAAAAACTTCATTTAGAAAACCAATTTTATATGCCTGACAAAAGTAAAATCACTTTGTAATTTATATAACCAACCAAATTTCAATGCAAATTTTAGTGATTTTTCTGAACTTATTAGCAAAAGTATACAGGAACCCCTACTTACAGTAGGAGATTTTAATGCACATAATCCATTATGGGATATTAATAACCCAACTGACACATCCGGAATCAACCATATAGAATACTATAATGAAACAACCTGTATTTTCTCAATGAAAGTAAAGTTCCAACATATTTTTTCAAATACACACCTAACCTTTCTTCAATTGACATTTCATTATGTTCAAATGATGCAGCCGAGAAATTTGAATGGAACGTCCTAGATGATTCATACACAAGTGACCATTTCCCAATCATTCTGAACTACTTAAGTAATATCAAAATATTGCCACCTACGAGATATAATATTCAAAAAGCTAACTGGGATAAATATTTCCTATACACACGAAACATACCACCATTCCCACATAATGAAGATCACAACTACTACATGTGAATCCTTCTCAAACTTCATAATTAATGCTGCAGATAAAAGTATTCCAAAACAAAAACCAAATTACATTCCACAAAATCCCGTCCCATGGTGGAATCCAACCTTAACAATCATAAGTAAAATAAAACATATATTGGGTCGGAATCTTAACAGACTCAAAACTCACCTTAAATCACTCAACAAAATGCCCCATAATATAAACATATTAAACAAAATAGTTATAACAAACATAACAATTAACCACATTAAACCACTATATAACAAATTTACAGCCAAATTTAGAAAAACTGTAATAACTGAAAAAATCGCATCATGGAAGGAATATGTCTCAAACATATCTTCAAACACATCCACAAGGGATATCTGGCAAAGGATAAGGAAAATCAATGGAAAACATATAAGACCTCCAAGAAGTGCAATAAATTTAATATTTGTCAGTTTATTTGTAGTTGCCACTGATGTCCAATCCATTTCCCTGTCTTGATATATTAAAGGCTTAATAGATGTTACCCAGTCTGATGCTGGGTATCTGTAATTGTTGATGGAATAGTGCAAGCTAATTTAGCAGCTGTATCTGGTTTTTTGTTTCCTTCAATTCCTACATGTGCTGGAATTCAATATATTTTTTGAATAATCCCAATTGAAAAAGTTGATGGATTTTTTGTGCTTGTTTATATCGTCAATAGCCCTTTGTGAGTCGCTGAAAATTATGGTGGATAGGGCTCTCTTCTCACATATTATGTTTAGTGCTGTTCATATGGCTGCGAGTTCTGTAGTCTATATTCATGATATTGGGGGAAAACTTATTTTGATTATCTTTTGAGAATGCTGAAACTCCTACTCCAGTTATTTTTTTTTATTCATCTTAATAAATCAAGTTGATCTCCTTTCCTTCTTATGAGTTCCAATATCTTTGTTTGTCTTATTTCTTTTTAGAAGATATGATAGAGTAATACATATTTCTATGTTTCAAAGTCCAGGTTAGTGGGAGTTCAATGTTTGGATGGGAAATTACTAGTGTAATATTGCATGTATTCATTAAATATTTGGTACTTTCTGGAAAAGAGCTAGCACTATGATTTTCATAACTTTTGATTATAATTCAGAGTAGGTAACAGCAGGAGATGTTCCTGATTGAAGGGAAAGGCCCCTACACATACACTATAGGTATCATCAAGTTGCAGTAATGTTTTAGGGGTAATATACCAGCTTCTGCTCACATGACGATTATAGGCGATGATATAAATGCTCCCATACACAATAATATTTCTTCATGATGTAATGCATCTAGTGTTTTTAAAGTTGTTTCTGAGGTGGATGAATATAACTATTGAGCATTGGGCAACAATAATCTCTTATAGATAATACAGTTGCATTGTATAACATTACCATGGTGTTAAGTCCAGTTCCTCACTTGGTATGTGATAGTTATTTCAATGAGGCAAAAGCTATTATGCCTTTTGTTTTAATACATTTTAAATGGGAGGTCTTGGTCTGTGAATTTTTTTTTGACAATGTTGATATTTTTATTCGTTTTTCCTACTTGAAATTGAGTATTTCTCTAGGTTGTGAATATTGTTATGGCTTAATTTTAAGGAGTCTAGTAGTATTTGGTTTGAAGGAAGTTCTTCTTGTTTGTTGATAGGGTTTCGTGGCTTGTAATTGTTATTTTTATATCATGTACTATTTCTGTTATATTTAAAAAGGCCGTGACACTGCTTTTTGTTGGTTAACTGAACTAAGCATTCATTATCTTTGATGTGTCTACATTCCATGTCTTGTGTTGGATACAGTAGTAAGTGGAGTCATTTGTTTTCTAGTATAGCTGTTGGAAGTTTGTTTTCGGTTTTTAGGACTAGAAATCCCGACAAGTTATCTGGTCCAAAGAGGTAATCAAAATGCACCAATGTGGGATTCTGTGGTATTTCTGTTTTCTTTTCAGTCCTTGTTGTTTTATGTATGATGCTTGTTTATTAGAATTGTTGTATTTTTCTGTATAGGTGGCTAACTGTTGAATTGATGGGGGATTGGGAGGATTACTTGTCTCTAATTCACAATTATTGTTTACTATGCATGGTTTCGTTATAATATTGGAGTCTATCAATTGGTTTCTTTTTGAATTTCTATGTACCCTAGGGGGTGTTCTGGATTTGATATTTTACTTAGATCAGGGTAGGGTGTTCCTTTGTAGCATTTTCATTGTTTGAAGACCAACTAAGGAGATTTGAGTGACGTTCCAATAGTCACCAACGTGCCGGAATTTTTCCATCATGGGGCCCATGGGTACTTAAATATTTATGTCTCTTTTCAATATACATTTGGAAAAAATCTGTAAATCTTGAAAAGATATATTTGCCTTTTTATGAAGTTCAATCTTCTGCTGATGGCACAAGTGGGAACTGACAACCAAATGGACGCGTCCCTACCCTATCCCCAAAAGGGGATGGCATAACATGATTAGTATGCGCTTTTAAAAAGTGTGAGCAAAACCTGCTTGCTATGACTGAAAGTATTATAATGATCCAGTCATCCCCATCCTAATCACATTAGGGGCAAAACAGACAGAAAGTCGAGAGTCCTATTCCTAGAACTATAGTACCTCCCTGGAATCTGTGGTCCAGCTCCACAGAATTGTTCCGCCTGAAAGACAGGTTTGAACATTGTGAGGTAGATGATGGTTCTACCACAGTTCCAACTAACTAGCTTCAGATTTAACTCCTCATCACCGCCATGATATATTTTCCAATTTATCAGATTTTGTAACTTTTGACAGGTGGAAAATTCCACAAATATTAATCCTAAATTATAAAATTAATATAAGGAACTCTCGGGTTCGAACCTAGGAAAACAAATACCAGAGGTTCGAGAGGCCCCTCACCACATCAAGTTGGTGCTAAATTGAGGGGGTCTCGTGTATGAGTTCTCATGTGTTTTTTGAGAATACACTGTAGCGAAAAACTTCTTTGGCATACAGAGCAAGTATAAGGTTTCTCCCCTGTATGACATCTCATGTGTCTTTTGAGGTTACTTAGCCACGAAAAACTTCCTTGGCATACCGAGCAAGTAAATGGTTTCTCTCCTGTATGAGTTCTCATGTGTTTTTTCAGTTGACTTTGTTGATAAAAACTTTTTTGACACACAGAGCAAGTATATCGTTTGTCCCCTACGTGAGATCTCATGTGTTTTCTGAGATTACCTAATTCAGAAAAACCTCTTTGACATACCGAGCAAGTGAATGGCTTCTCTCCTGTATGAGTTCTCATGTGTTTTTTCAGTTGATTTTGATGATAAAAACTTTTCTGACATACAGAGCAAGTGAGTTTTTCTCTTGTATGAGTTCTCATGTGTTTTTCTAGAACACTTGGATGAGAAAAACTTCTCTCACATACAGAGCAAGTAGTACATAGTTTCTCCTCTGGATGACGTCCTCATGTGTGTTTTTTCAGATTACTTTGACAAGAAAAACTCTTTGACATACAGAGCAAGTGAATGGTTTCTCTCCTGTATGAGTTCTCATGTGTTTTTTAACATTACTTGGAGCAGAAAAACTTTTTTGACATACAGAGCAAGTATATGGCTTCTCTCCTGTATGAGTTCTCATGTGGTATTTCAGACTGCACATATGTGAAAATGTCCTTTGGCATTCAGCACAAGTTAGTTGCTTGCCTGCTGTGTTGCTTCTCTCTGGAAATGAGTCTTTTCTACCCGAATCTGTATTTTCTTCTTCAATACAGATCTTTCCATTTTCCATATCAAAACTTAGATGGTCTTCTTCAATCTTTATATCCTGGCATGTATATTTTACGTCAGCTTCACTACAATCAATATATTCTGGCTCTGCCTTCACTTCTATGGAAGAATCTACAAATAAAGACCCATCAACTGTGATTTCGGTATGTTCATCCTCCAAACTGTTATTTTCTTGTTTGATTAAAGGCAAACCTGAGTTTTCATCTTCCATCTCAAAGATGTTGAGTACTATATAGCTTTGAAACAAAATCAGTTTTATGTCAATGAATATTCAGTTTCATCCCGGAAAAGCTCCCAAAATGAACCAACTATTACCAAACCCTCAGACAGTGAAATTACTGGAATGAGAGTAACCACTGAAGTCAACAATTTTCATTCATGTCATCACAAAATCTACGTCTCACAGAATGGTAGGTTGCATCCAGGTCTTTTGCAAGTTCAAAATAATCCTAGTTCATTTACAGCCTGCTTTCAATGATACTGGAAATTAAATATTCCTGTGAAAAACAGGACTCCTGACACCACACAGGAATCAATCTGGCACAGACATAAAACACAATTATATCAGTTAAAAACCAAAATATTGCATAAGACCAACTACACTTCTTAGAATCAAATTATTTCTAAATTAACAATGTTACGTAGAGGCAGACCAAATATTCAGTCATCTATGCAAACTGCCATATCTTACATGTATACTTATTAATCTCTTGTCAAATATTTTCAATATCAGATATTTTTTCTTCAGTGTAAAAAACTCCTTGGTAATATGATGTAAATAACGAAAATGCAGTTAAAATCTTCTCAAACTCCCATTGCATTACATTGACGACCTCATGAAAGTTTCCTCTGCTTGTGGTACTCTGAAATAAAATAAAAAATCAAAGTAAAAATGTGCTCTGAAACAGCAGTAAAAATGTGCTCTGAAACAGCACTGTCCATAACAAACAGAATCAGACATTCAAAAAAGCTTCCTGTATCACAATAAAGAGCTTGTTTTCACTAAAACATATGTCAATTGGGAAAACAATAGATTTGCAAATTAATTCATATTTTTCCTAACTTACATACCTGAAGGTCTCTACATATGAATTTTACTTGTAGTGTGAGCTATGAATGACCATTTAACTTTGAAACAAGGTAGTTAACTACCGACAGTAGGGATGGGAAGCTCGCCCACCCAGATGGTACACACTCACTCTGCCTTTTGGCCCAGGTATCATTATGAGAGGTGGCTGAGGTGGGCCATAAATGTAAGGACCTACAGGTTTGTATTGTAGGAAAAATACAAATTACTTTGATAATTTGTAGTCTCTTCCTACATGAATATAAACCTTCAGTCTTTTCATGTGGAGACTTCCTTTTGGTGGTTGGAGTCTGAGTAAACCTCTGAACCAACTGGTGGTTCTGCTCAACTGGGCCTCTCTTCCTGTTCTCAATGAGCAGAGGAAGGAGTTCAATGGCTCTGATCAGTTGAGCATATGGGATGTTCAACTGTCAGACTTCTGGGCCTTTCAAATGAATGAGTTTGTCACAGATTTAAAAATGGTTTAGATGAACCTGTTTCAGAGGCAAACCAGGTCCGGGTCCACCTGCTTAGTTGGTAGAGGACTTTCCAAGGGCACGTAAAAGTTCCTCTGGCGAGGTAGAGGAGGGGGAAGCAGTCTATCCGATCAGTTGGATCTAAGTGAATTATCTTGTCCTGAAACAAGATTATTCACCTGATCCAACACCCCGTCAGCCAAGACTGACAACGGAAGTCCTGTCGAAGCCCTGGGTTCCCTCTTGGGTCTCCAATAAGATTAGAGGCGGGAGAGGCAATCTCCTGTAGAGAAGGTTGCAGCTGCTTCCCCGAGATCATTGTGGTAACATATCAGTGTACGTATAAATCTCTGCAAAGGTCCTCTGTATCTCGGGGGTGCCCGAGTCTCTTGGCTAAGGACTGTCTAGTTCTTCCAGAAACGGAGTTTTCATATTAAAAATAATATTGTAATACTTACCTGAACACCGGAATTAGCCCTGGTCACCTGACCAGCCCGAACAACACCCCACAAAAATTACCAACACTTAAGTAAAATTTTAACTGCCAGCGCTACCAACGCTGCAGGTAAACATTGTTACTGTGTCACCTGTCCGCGGTTAGCGGCGCTGCTGCCAGCCGCCGGCCGACAGTGACTACTTCCATCAATCGCTAAATCATTAATCATTTGACGAGTGGAGGAGGGTGGGTGTCATTCAGGTGTTCAGGTAGATATTACAATATTAGTTTTAATATGAAAACTCCATATTGCAATACACCACCTGAACACCTGAATTAGCCAGATTTACAACATTTAAATGGAGGTGGGCTCATTCATCGTTTCAGCCCGACCACTCGATGTACATTGGTATAAACTCATTAAACTATTACCTTGGATTAATACCGTTAACTCACCTTCCATCAATGATCAGGTGAGAAACGGAAGGAACGAGTACCTCAACGTTAGTCTGATCAGTAAGTCTCGTCTTGGTCACGTCAAACTCCCATGAAGTATCATAAACTTCTCATGTGTGGGGGGGAACTATACACCTCACATGTGGCTGCGTAGCCTCCCATGTATAGAGGATAAGTCTCAAGGGCAGATCTTTCCAAAACCTCCCATGTGGTATCATATACCTCTCATGTATGGAGTGGAACTAAACATCTCCCATGTGGCTGTTAGACTCCCATGTATGGAGAATAAGTTCCAAGGGCAGATCTTTTCTGACGTCCACTGAAGGCGAGTGATGAATTTAGAAGTCATGATGAGGGAGCTGAGCTGCTGCCAAAGAACATACTTACCAGGGATAGTACACCAAACCCAGACAAAAACCAGAAAAGTAGGCAGACTAATCTATGAAAAAACGAGAACACAATAAAACTACTACTTCCCCTACCGATCCCACCCTAATTGCCAACTAACCTAACACTGAATTAACCACTACGAACGGCCCTAGCGAGTAACCCCCCTCTGCACCAACTGTACATCTCTCAAGTAGAAAGAAGTAACTACCGACACTGATTTCCAAGTTGCTCGGAGGAACCACTGGAGCGCCTAATGCCGACGTTGTGCGGGTGGTGAAAACCAACTTGTGCTGCACGCACCAAGGGTGCCTCTGAGATGGGCTACGAACAGCGGAACCGATGGGAACCGAAGAAGGAAATTACAAGCTACCTTAATGAAAGGAGGACACGGACACGTTACTAATGATGGTGCAGGCAAACTGACAACTGCCGTAGCCCCAACAATAACCGCGGTAGGCACAATATATGTCTCCAACCCTGAAAGCATAAAATGGGAACTGAAGAAGGAAGATTGCCAGCTACTCTATGAAAGGAGAGGCTGAGGACAAATTATACTGACACAGTCAACGATGGCGAAGACGAATCGCCGACTTGTAGACCCCGGAAGAACTATAGCGGACAATTACGTCTCAAACCCAGTACAGGATGATAAAAATACGGAGTGCGGAAACTCTGAAACTGCCTTTGAGCATCGAGACCAGCAGCCTGAGAACTACAGGAACCGTGGAAGGTCCTAAGAAAAAAGCCCCACCAAATTACTTCCCTCAATCCTAGAGAGAGAGAGAGAGAGAGAGAGAGAGAGAGAGAGAGAGAGAGAGAGAGAGAGAGTCGAAATCTGCAAATTTCAGGACGATATGGTGAAAAAACGGTTTGCTCAGGTGTGTTAATGGCAAAGAAACAGGATGATAGAGAGAAGACCCCAAAGCAATCTCCAAAGAATGACTTGATAAAGTGATAAAGAAGACAGTGTAAAGACATGATAACTTTTAGAAGAAATTGGGAAAGAAAAAAACTATACAGATTCTGTTCCCCATGATAACCTTGGCAAACATCATTAAAAACTCAGGAAAATTCCTCCAGACGTGATCGTAAATATGATCGTGAATACAGTCCGCATTCAAACTACTGTAATTCGTCTTACGATAAATCAATTTTACGAAGGGTTAGTAAATAAATTTGACACTACTACATTTTGAAAATGTCTCTCAATATCTCGCGCGCAGCTGGCGCAGGCAGCTGCGTGCAGTCAGGCAGCAAGATGGTTTCAATACCCAATTTTGGCCAAAGGCCAAGTATGACTATGAGGTCATTCAGCGCTGAAAAGGAAATTGACAGTAAAAGGTGTAACAGGAGGAAAAACCCTCTCTGTTGCTATGGAAGAGTTATGAAGTTCCATTTGACAACGTCTGTGTGAGAGAGAGAGAGAGAGAGAGAGAGAGAGAGAGAGAGAGAGAGAGAGAGAGAGAGAGAGAGAGAGAGAGAGGGTGTAATTGCTGTATGGATATTTAATGACTGAATTGGTTGTTGGTAGGTTCTGGCTGTCTGCTGGTCCTGTTGATTGTTAGAGTTCTGTGTTTTGAGTGTTTTTTGACTCAGTCTTTAGTCAGAATCTGTGAAAGACAGTAGTATCGGGAGTGGTCTGTGAAGACATTGATAGCTATAGTCAGTCAAGTGGTGTGTTTTTGAATTGTTATTGGTTTGTTGCTGATTGCTGTTGGGTTTGATGTTAGTAGTTGATTAGAGTAGTTGTGCCTGTGTTGGATTTGCTGTGCTTGCGAGTTCCTGTTGAGTTATATGTGAGTTGTTGGGGTTGAGGGTTGTTGATGGGGAGTTGTTGTGGTTCCTTGGTGCGGTTGTGAGTTGTTAAGGGTTGTTATTGGTGAGCTGTTGTTATTCTTTGATGTTGTTGGTAGGTGTGTGGGTTGCCTTTTGTGCTGTTGTTTTTTGTGTTGCTTGTGGTTTGTGCAGTGGTCTTGGGTTGTGACTGTTCCTTTTTTGTTGTTGTGTTGTTGAGTTTTGTTGTTGTGTCGAGTTGTGGTTGTGTTCCTTGATTATTGTTGTGTTGTTGTTTGTCCTTGGGGTTTGTGTGTGTTGTGTTATTGGGTTTTGTGGTCTTTCTTGTTTTGTTGTTGGTATCTCTTGTGACCTCGACCAGTGGACAGCACAGGATAGCCCGGAGTATCTGGAGAGTTGGTAAGTACGTGTGTTTTGTGTCGTTTTTGTTTTTGTTTTGTTTTTTGTAGCTATAGGTCAATTGTCCTGCTGTATTTTGTTGTGTAATGAAGAAAGAGTGACTGGGGTGGGTTGGGTAGCAGGAGTGATTAGGTTAATGTGGGGAGGGTTTTGCAACTTGAGCAAATTACAATCGTCTAACTTCTCCACCTCCATAACTTTACACCATCTTCTAAGCTAATAAGTATTATCTTAACAATATATACGTATATAACTGCGTACAGCCATGAACAACCGAATGAGACACTACTTTGTTTGCTAATACGATGGAATCCTAGCAACATCTGTTATTGTATTCAAATCACGTACAACAGTAAACACTTAGTATATTTATATTGTAAATGTGGCAGAAGCTGGTAAGGTAATATTACCGGCATCGGCAACAAGAATAAAATTCTCCAAGCTTTATGTGAATTCAAAACACAGTAGTGGTAAAAAGAAAACTACTAGCATGAAAGAGCTCATTACTGCTGTTTTCACACTGACAAATGATAATTTACGTTAAGTTCGTGATACCGATGAGAGTGAAAACAAACGGAATCACTGAAAATTACGCAAACTCTTAACAGAGGGTTAAAGAGTAATTGCAATGAGACGTATTAGTCAAATCTGTACTTGAAATTACGTCGTGAGACGAACACTATGACTTCCTTCCAATACAGCCAATCCCCGGGTTACGACGGGTTCGGCTTACGACGTTCCGAGGTTAAGGCGCTTTTCAATTATATTCATCAGAAATTATTTCCAGGGTTACGACACCTACAATGCTCATCTGGCAGAAGAAATATGACACCAAAAATGCAAAATAATCAATATTTGAAGGTTTTCTGGATGAAAAATGCCATAAGAATGCAGTTTACATAGTTTTTAATGCACCCAAAGCATTAAAAGTAAGGTTTTCTTAGGATTTTTTTATGATGTTCCGGCTTACGACGATTTTCGGGTTACAACACGTCTCAAGAACGGAACCCCCGTCGTAACCTGGGGACTGCCTGTATAAGTAAAGTATCCAGATACTGATTTATGCTAACTAGGATCAAGAACATTTGCTGAGACCCAATGAGATGGTTGCATCTGGAGTGAAGGAATTGACTAGTCGGCATCTCTGCCTGTCTAAGACACGTCTCCCCCCCTCCCACCAAGTAGGGCTATGCATTAACGGCAACTTGTAATTGTAATTCCATTGAATTGTAATCAATTACACATTTTCAAGGTAATTTAAGTTTAAATCTTTAAACTATCTAATATAAAATTTTACATGTAATTTGATGATGCAACTGGTAATTATTTGTAACTGTAAATGACGTGAGGCATCATGTAATTATTGACGGAAATTAGTCTGCTAAACTGATGAAAACGTCATACTACCGAATTCCTTTACCAGAAGGAACATTCTTGGAAAATAATTAAATGTACAAATTCTTATGATTTCTGATTTATGTGATACAAGGTACCATTATCAGCTATGTTAAAATGTGATAGTTAAAAGACCGCCTTACCACTTGACCACTGCAAGGCGAAAGCAAGGAATAGGTGGGGAGAGGCTTAGTTATGTCAGCCCAAGCCAGCCAATCAGGGCCAAGAAGCGCTTTGGGAATAACTATACTTCCTCAATTTACCTCGGCCAAGAAAGTTAAATATGGCGAGGTAACTCGCATAAGCCATCAGCTGAATGATCGAATCCTGAACCAACATATGACCACTACATTAGTATTTACAATACGATAATATGAAGATCCATACAATATTGGATCATGCCGCTGGCAAGCCTACACAGTCCAACAATGCTGAAGTCCAATCTAATCTGATTCTCGTTCTCGTTCAATTACATTCTTGAACCGAATATTATATGATTCGATTCTCGTTCGTGTTCAATTACTCTGATAGCGAATCAGATGAATCTTAATAACTCCGCGTCGTCCTCAACAAAAATTCTCAATCTGCATCCTTCGAATACACCTGAGCAGAAGAAGCAGAGGCAAGACCAACTCCCGGAATACCACCCTGACGAGACGGAGAACCTAACCTTCCCTGACCTACACCCAAGACTGAACATGGCAAGAAATGAAAGCTGCACGCTTGCACCAACCTGTGGTAGTGACAAGCACGTGGGTCTAGGAGAGCGCGATTGCATGGACAATATGCTCTCTCGAGGAGAATGCATTAGTTCTTGCTGTGCTGGTAGCAGTGCTGGTGAGAACAGCACCCTTGCTAGCAGCAGTGCTGCTCTATGCCTGGCAAGAACGAGCATCATCCTCACAACACATCCAGCACTATTTGAGGCCGAAGCTTCTAGCAAAGAGGTCTAAACAGAGGACCTCCTCTTTGCCTCTCCCGACGCCTTATCCCGAGGGACAGGGACATCAACCATGGCCCCTGACGAAGAACCAGTCTTGGTATTTGCTGGTGGGTTTGAGCTGCGGCTCAATCCCTTCTCTCACCCCATGCCACTGTCGTGACGGAGAGTTGACTCCCAGCCACTGACTGTGGATGTACGACTTCCCTTGGAAGGTTGTTCATTCGGACCAACTCGCAAATGAGTCTCCAACATGGCCCCGGTCCCGCCAGTAGCACCTTTTGAACCAGGGAGTGGAGGACAAACCTAGGTTCGACAAACCTTGGTTTGAGCTCCAGAGGCTCCTGAGACTCTAGCCCCTGAGGGCAGTCTCTGTTCCCTCTCCTGAAGGAGTGGGAGAGCCGACGAGATAGCCAACTGCCTCCCACACGGACGGAGGACACAAAACCTTAGAAGCTTCAAGGTGAGGCTTCTTAGGGGGCGGAGAAGCTCCATTCCTCTTCTTAGGTTGTGAAGCCTTCGAAGCGGGAGGCGAGACGATGACAACGAAGATGAAGACGAAGACCACAACACCTTCCTTGATCTCTTCTTCGACTTCCTTTTATACAGCTTCTACAGGATCGTGGTCAGGGCCAACCAAGGAACATCAGCAGGAGCAGGAGCAGAGTCGGCAACAAAGACAGGCGTAGGAATGGGGCAGGGTTCTAGTGCATGTTCCGCGGCAGGCATGGCTGGCATCCCTAACATATCCAAAGGTGACAAAGGAGGAGGAAGAAACCTCGACACTGCCAATGATGGTATTCTGAAACCAAGTGGAGGAGGCATCAGTAGGTTGGTTGACGGCAGATGGTATTGGACTCCAACCAGGGAAGACGTCACACTTGTGGGGTGTGGAGGCGCATGGTAGCCGGGCTGGGTCACAGTAGCCATGGTGGTAGTGACTATGGGAGTGGGTAGCAGTGCGTTGGATGCACGGTTCAGATTAGCCAGCAGTGCTTCTACCAAGGAACACACGAATCCAAGTGAAGACCATGCCTGGAAGCAGAGAGAGAGAGGCCTCCCCTGAAGGGGTGGCAGAGAGTGTGGGATGGTTGCTGGGAGAGGTACGAGGAAGAAGGGTTTGCAATATTAAGAGTGGTTGGGGCGAATTACTCCCCACCATGTGTTTAGGTTTCCTCACATACCTCCTCCTCCCTTCAAACTTCCCCCACTAAGCAGCAGACCACAGGGAACACTCCGCATACATGATATCTCCATTACACTCACAACCTTGGCAGGAGGCACAAAAGGAGAGAGGATCTACCTCGAATGAGGCACAGATCTTTCTGTACTCCTTGCCGTTTACCCCAGGGCAGCGCCAGCTGGGGGCAGAGGGCAACAAAGGCTGCAAATCTAGGATTTGTTGGGAATTCATTATAGCACAAGCAATCCACAAATATTCAAAAGAAAAAGGAATAATCTCACCGGGATAGAAGATGAAGAAAATAACAAACAAGTCGGGCAGAGAGCTGTGAAGAACACGTTCTTCCCTGAAACCGGCCGAAAGTAAATTGGAATGTTTACATCCAGTCAGAGAGACTACCAATGGAACCAGTGGTTAACTACCGAACCGCCTTGTTTGAAGAATTCAGCAGCCGTGTCCAGGCTACGCCTAAGTAATTCCTATTGTAAAGGACCAGTGGTTTGTATATCGAGTGGGAACAAATGAAGTTTTATAAATATACTTACCAAGCAATTACTAAGCCAACGATCAGCCCTAGCACGGAATTCTATATTTTAAAAATTCACACACAAGTGACTGTTGCAATGCAGGGGTTCGCCGTTTTTATTTAATTGCTTGCTGAAGTCAGTGATGTAGCCTCTTTAGTTGGTTTTTTGTCTGTTGTATTCAGCTTTGCTTTAACTTCGTCAGTATTTTTTTCTGCCAGCTCATGACGATGACAAAATGGAAGATGACGACACTTGAGGAGTTCTCTTCCTCCTCGACTTCTTCCTCTCCAAATTTTGCAAGATTTCTACAGGAAAAGGCACATTTACCAGCAGAAGTAACGTTAATAACCCCTGGGCGAAGCTGTTGTCCAGTGATGAAACTCCAGGATAACATCGGCAAATGAATATGATTTTCAGCAGGGGAACAGTACACACAATCGAGGACCAATACCACAGCATGCTACGAGTTACAGGTACAATTCCAAGGTTAGGATTAGCTAACAAGAAGGGACATCCAACTATCTACTGCTGTAATCACTATCACCACTGTTAGCCTCTAAAAGAAAGAAAATATGATTAAAAAATTGAGGATACTCCTGTCGGATCCAAGGGGCCCGCCATCTGAAATGAGAGAAGATCCCTCAAACACCAGCACTTCATCCTCCACCTCTCTTCGTTCAATTGTAAATAGATGCAAACATTCCAACAGTGGCTGAAGTCTATCCTGGGTTACAGGAAGTGTTGAAAGATATTTTTTGAGACGAATAGGCTAGTTTGCCGGTCTCGGTAAAATAGACAAATATGGTTTTTAAGCTAATTTAACCGGTCCCGGTAAAATAGACAAATATGCTATTTAAGCTATTTTACCGGTCCTGGTAAAATAGACAAATACTGCTTTTTAAAAAATATAAGGGCTCTTCTACTTGTGCAGAAACTGGCTTCCTTAGCTTCAGAGTATAGCCAAGACTATGAGCAAAGACTGTGTGTTAGAGGATGTAGCAAAGATGTGGGAAGCAGGAAAACAGGTTGCAGTTGTGGAAGCTATGAGCAGGATCTACCACCAATTGACAGGCCGCCAATTGACCATAACTTCAACATGACTGAATACACAAAACAGGATGTTTTGCCAGATATGCAGAATGATTACGTATTTAATTCCTACCGATACAGAATTACCTGCGGCTGAAGATGAAACAGAACCGGGTAGCTTACAGATCCGCAGACAGATCCTACAATTCCAAAACCATTACCCCAAATAACAAAATGCATAGAATAAAAAAGTTGTCCAGAATTCCAAAATATACCCAAAAAGTCACTTATCCGACCAATTTACACCAAAATACCATCCGCCGATATTTCCCGTGAAACGTAAATTTTTCTAAGTATACTCACTTGATGTGAACGGTGACACGGCGGTCAGAGCTCCCGTAGTTCTTGAGTTGGCCGCGGACAGGCGCTGTACGTCGGCCCGCCCCCCACGAGGGAATTTTAAATCAAACCAATCCTGTATCAGGTTGACCCAGGTCATTCCAAAGGGACATGGATTAACTTCTTCCAACCCATAAAAAACTTGTCCCATGAATATGAATCAGACACTCATACCTGCACTCACAGAATTCGCCCTTTCCGTTCTCCACCACCGTCATGGATAGAACACACGAAGTATTATTTCCTAAAAGTGTAACAGCAGACGAGTTCGATAACTATACGCATTTGTCTAGTATTCTGATCGAGTTCCTACCCAACACCGACAAATTTATGAAGTGGTTGTATAGGAAAGGTTTACTTGGGGTGGGACTATTTTGGGGGTATGTACCAACGTGCAACATAGGGAACCAACGTTTCATGAAAGATGGGACCAGCAAGGACCACAGGCCAACCCATTTACCGTGGCACTGTACAAACAGCAGTAAGAAGGTATCAGTTTGGCACGGGTCACTTTTTGAAAAGTACCCCTTCATGGTCGTCACACAGCAGCGACTTTGAAATTTGAATAAGGTAAGTTGTATATTAATTTTTGTTATCCTAAACTAGTGTTTCGGTTAGTTCGAAGCCAGTACCGAAGCAAGTGTTCGAACAGATCTATCGGCCCGACGGTGGGCACGTAGGAACATGCATGATGACGCAATTTGTACGTAAAATGATATTGTTATGATACAATAAAGTTTTAATACATACTACCTGCAGATATATACATAGCTATTACTCCGTCGTCCGACAGAAATTCAAGAATTTCGCGGCACACGCGCAGGTAGGTCAGGTGATCTACCCCCCCGACGCTGGGTGGCGGGAATAGAACCATACCCGTTTTCTAATTCATATTTTTTCTTCCAGCTGTCTCCTGAGGGGAGGCTGGGTGGGCCATTTAATTGTATATATCTGCCAGGTAAGTATGTATAAAACTTTATTGTATCATAACAATATCATTTTTATACATTCAACTTACCTGTCAGATATATACATAGCTGATTCACACCATTGTGGAGGGTAAAAGACAGCTATTACTGAATAGACAGGTAAACAACATACGTTGTAGGTAATAAATAAATAAAACTTGGTTCCTATGTGTTTAGACGAAGGGTCGAACTTCCTAGCTATTGCTAGTAGTCTGCTTCGTCTCAAGAGCCTCAGCGAGGATGTGACCTATGGCTAAGAGTTCTTGTAGATCTGTCAATGGGGTCTTATCCACTTACTTGACAGAATCTAGTGGTCATTTGTCAATGGGGTCTTATCCACTTACATGACTACACCAATGCCTATTGCATAATTTAAGGAGCACGACACCGATCCCGATCACCTGATCCTAACCACGAGGGTTGTGCTTAATTTGAAAAGAGCTATCCCCAAACTCATTTCAAATAACCCCAGAAAATAATACACTTATGTTAAAATTTAAAAAAAAAATTTAATTCACTAGTTAAGGATCAGTGTCGGCTCCCTATCCCAGCAACGCATGCCGTGACACGTATAACAAAGAGAGAAGGATCTCTCATAGGCCCACTTGATCTCCTTCGTGCAAAGAGAAGTCAACACAGAGTTGCATCTCCCGTTATTACAGCTAATATGACTCTCACGACATTGTTATGGAAAGAACAAGAATTGTTAAAAGCTCGCACTTCAAGCGCTTTTAATTCTTAGCTGTTTAAGGAAACATCAAGTTACTCAAGAAGTGCTTTAGAGATTCCACTCTTCCAAGAAGACCAGGGCTTTCTTTGCAACAGATCTCTTCTGGATGAAGCCCAGAGCCTGGCTGGCGCCTCGCGCCTGCCTGGCGCCTCGCGCCTGCCTGGCGCCTCGCGCCTGGCTGGCGTCTCGCGCCTGCTGGCGCCTCACTCGCGCCTGGCTAGAGCCTGGCGCCTCGCCCCTGACTGGCGCCTCGCGCCTGGCTGGAGCCTCGCGCTGCCTGGCGTCTCGCGCCTGGCTGGCGCCTAGCGCCTGGCTGGTGCCTCGCGCCAGCTGGCGCCTCGCGCCTGCCTGGCGCCTCGCGCTGCCTGGCGCCTCGCGCCTGCCTGGCGCCTCGCGCCTGCCTGGGCGTCTCGCGCCTGCCTGGCGTCTCGTGCCTGGCTGGCGCCTCGCTTCTGGCTGGTGCTTCGCTTGCCTGGTGCCTCGCGCCTGCTGGCTCCTCGCGCCTGACTGACTTCTCCCCACTGCTGGAGATTCGAGCTTGTTAAGAGTCTCGATGAAAACTGGCGATGTCCACCTCGGACACTTTATTTGCCTGATTTATTCGCCTCTAGCGCATCTGCGCCAGATTGGAGGCCTACTCCTTCTCCTCATCAGACAATGACATTTGTTTATTTGGACTGTCTTGCTCTGGCGTCTTTACGCCTGTTTGGCATTTGGCGCCTGATTGGCGCTACATTGTCCGAAAGTCTGAACATCCATCGTTTATCAGAGAAAGGAAAAGGGTGGAAGAAATTCTTTCACTTTGAGCTTATGCCTCTGCAACAAGGGGAGGTAATTTTAGTCGGCTACATCCAGTAGACGATAGGAAATCTAATAGTCCGAGAGACCAGTCTTCCTTCGAGAGGATCATACTTGATACTTCAGTTGCTAACGAGCACTCTTCCTACATGTTGACGAGTTCTCTCATTGCAAAATCTTCCTATCCTTGCACGAAGGCAGGGAAAGAGCCTGGAAGTTTAAGGAGACTCTGAGCTGAATTGGGAGGATTTCCCGATTTCTAGCTCTTTAAATATATCTCTTCGAACCTTCTGGGAAGTAGTTTTTGAGCCCTCATCGTATTCCAAAGACTCTGTCAGCAAACGTTTAACCTTATCTTCTTTTGTAGATAACAACGTAAATACATTGCCTGGACAACGAATCCTTTATCTGAAAGCGTTGATCCAGGAATAAAAGGTTATAGTTCTTTTGCCAAACATACCATGCTGGCAGGAACCCATTGCCGAGTCTTTCTAGAAGTTTGATTCCAGATTCCAAGCCCAAAATCTCACTCGTCCTTTGGTCGATTAGTACCAAGAGAAACATGATGAGGAGCAGTTCCATCTGTCAGAACAGGAATCTGAGGCCCAAATAGGATCCCATTGTAACTATAAGATCTCCAAGTCTTGTCGTATAGAGGTATTGTGTAAGATCCGAAGATCTTAATGCTCGCTATCTCCAATTCCCTTTATAGAGACAGAGTATAGCCTTTTACTGCGTTCTTAGCAGATATATACAAAGGTAATTCTTCCCTCTGAAAGGGAAGAAAAAACCGCTATGTGGTTCACAGAGGTATCGGAAGAGGACAGTTTCCTCATTCCCTCAAGCACGATCTGCAGTAATTATATATCTTATCCATGACTACTGTCATTACCTTGAAACATCCTCTCATTCATGTCCACTTCTGGTCAGTCTGCACGCAGACAGACTCAGAGTGGGAGAGGTTGTTAAGGTCCATTTAAAATAGATGTTGAAAGAATATTCAGACTGTCTTGGAAAAGACTTCCAAAACCTGCTGTGAGAAGAACGTGACCTCTGAGAATCCAACCTCTCTAAGTCTAAAATGAGGCATAACACATATCCTCTCTTTCTTTGACGCACTTTGTCTTACATTCTGTAAAGAGTTTATCTTTTAGGGAAAAAGACTAAATTTTATTCTTTCTTCTATAACATAAAGATGGGCGTATATTGCTACCTCTCTCTTATATTCTTTCTTCCTGTCCTCGTGCTGGGCAACGAGGGAGAATGGAAAAAATTCTATCATCGTTATTCTGCAAAACAAATTATTATTATCCTATTCTCCTACTAACTGATCCAGGATCGAGGAGAATCATTCAAGATTCCTATCCTAGGACATCAGGCCGTAATGTACGGTTCAAATACTTGAAAGAGCCTCTCACCCAATACTGAGAGCTCCTACGAGTCTTTTCCAGTACCAAAACATTACAAGGTCTCCCTTGTTATATGTTTACATAGGAGTAGGATAATATACCATCCTGTTAATAACCATGAAAGAGGAGAAAGAGGAGCTGCATGGTTCAAGGGACTAGCCGAAACGTGCAATAAAAAAAGGGGTTGCCAAGGTCTTTCTAAAACCTGCACCCAGATTAACTTATGAGTCCGATATATTTTCTATCACTTGTCTATAAGGTTGAGGAAAGCGAGAGACCTCTAAAGATATCAGTTCTCTTCACCATGTAAAGGTCTATAAAGCAGAAGAACCCACTTATCCTGACACTTACTACGTTCGCCTGTGCGATATCTAGAATAATTATCAGTAGAGGGTTGATTCCGGCAAAAAGAGTTTCTCCCAAAACAACTCCTCTTGCCAGGAAAGAAGTCACTACGCGACCACTATATTACCTGACATGAGAAGTCTGTTCTTGTTAGAGACTTCCGCAATTTCAGTTAATCCTGACAAGGGCCACGGCCGCCTGTGCGACAACTTAGTGTCCCTCAGGAAAAAACTGATCTTGTGTCAGTTCTCAAAGAGGAAACTCTTGGAAAGTCTATCTCCAAATACTGAGAAATTGGAGATCCTGATGTCTTGCGCCTGGCTGGCGCTCTCGCCTGGCTGGCGCTCGCGCCTGGTTGGCGACCTATCGCCTGGTAAAGCCTGGCTGGAGCCTTTATGGCCTATTACTTGCAACCTTGGTCAGGAAATCTCGATATCAAAATAAGAAGAGGTGCTGTAAGAATCCTATAATTCTACAGTACTTCCATAGTTGGAAGTATGTTTCCTTCTCAATTTTCCTCTAATACGAGTATATTGGAAGGGGAATTATTCTTTCCTCGGTTAATTCTTCCGTATCCCCCCCCCGCCCCTTTTTTCCTGAACGAGAAGGACCACTCCAGTGCGAGGGACTGAGTAACTTCCCAGCTCTATGTAGGAAAGCATAATTTGCTCTAAGGTATATCTATTAACTAATTATTTTCTAGTTAGAGCCAGGCATCTGGCTGGCGCTTATGATTCCTTATGGCATGGTTTGAGGAAAAGGAAGCAGTCTACAGGAGACTGTTCGTCTTCTTCTTGCTAAGAGATCTATGAAGAAGAACTTCTCGCAGGTTCTCACAATCTTTGCAATAAATGTTAGACATACTTTAACAGTTATTATCGTCGATCGAGGTTCTCACGGACTCGCAAATTCTTGCATTGCTTTTATTTAATAACTCGCTCAAACGAGAAATATTTTGGATGGTGCTCTAGGCTTATTGCACCAAGCTGGCGCAATTTGCGCCAGGGTGGCGCAACTTGCGCCAGGGTGGCGCAACTTGCGCCAGGGTGGCGCAACTTGCGCCAGGCTGGCGCCTCCTACTAATTATCTTTATGTTATGTGCCAGAACATCTGTGTCTTTATGGTACCCACCCGACATCCTTTCATATGTTAATTTCCGTTCTTATTATGAAAAACTTTGTTTATATATAGTATAATCCATTCAGGGAAACCATTTCCCACTAAAGAATGTTTCCCATCCGACTCATACACTTCTGCACAATATCCGATTCTAAATACGGTGTGTCCTTTCTCGAAAGACTTAACCATACCGTAGTCTTGAAGTGAATCTCTATTACATCTCTCTTCTCACTAAGAATGTATTCTAATAAGCCATGCTTTTTGTAAGTATGAGTGCATTAAATAATATCATGTTCTGCTGCATTAGAATCCTTTAAATCATGTTACCTACGGTAAACAGCATTGAAAGGGTTGTAATATCCTTCTTATGAAAGATTCCTAACAAAAGGCAGACAATATTTTATTTATGATAGCTTCAGTATTCCCTCAATCCGAGGCTAAGACCACGATTGTAGGGGAAGAGATACGGTTAGTTATCCCATTCCGCAGGAGAGAGAGCTGTAAACGACCTCTCACGACTGAGAACAAGATGGTACTGCGACTGCGTTGGTCTTCAAAGCGAAAGCAGTCTGGCCTTCCCTTTCCAGAGTTGCCAATTACTCCATTAAATAAAGGAATCTTATAAATTATTATCGAACTTCAGGAAGTTTTTATATAAGCATAATTAAGCTAACGAGACTTCGACATGTCTAGAAACTAAATAGGTGTCGTCTAAACAATTCTTTTAACCTATTCCTTCCTAGGAAAGTCCTAGAAGGGTACTGGTAATTCATGGAAACCTCTTCTAACACAGAAAAATGTTCTATCCTACTCTCAATCCACCAATAAAGATATGCTTCTCCGATCACTTCTCGAAGACACGATAGCATCATATAACTCATACTCTAGCGTAATAGAATCCTCTATAATACTGTTACATTAAGGTAAACCGTATTAATTTAGGAAATTTTGTAAGGATTTCACTTGACCATTATAGCATAAATTTCGGTATGTGTCTATGCCTTGCCATACCGTAGTCCTAAGCGATTTGTCCTAAGCATGGTAGGAGCTAGAAGCTTAAAAGTCATACATATATGCTTTATCACTCAACGAGATCCATATAATCATTTGATTGACAAAAACAATCTAAATCGTTCTCATCATAATAGATTTATATCTAAAAATGCACCGATGGGGAATTTTATGTTGAAATAACAATTTCATACCCCCATGGGATAGCGCTCTCGTCTAGTTGCGAAAAAAAATGTTCGAACAATGACTTTATCACAAATGTTATCGAATGATCTCTAATATTAGAAGGCGCTAAATCGTCGCCTGATTCCGAAAGGTGGATCGATTAATGTCATTCTCATTTTAATAATTCTACCAGAAGGCATTATACGAGGATCTTCGCCAATTTCATTCATTTGAAGTTCTTCTATCCATCGAGGAACCGTAGGCATAAAAAGGGAGAAACACTGTTTTAGGATGCCTTTCCAATGGCTATCCCTGGCAGTCTGGGACGCTCTACAGAACCTGCCGAGGGGATGCCTGACTGGTGGGGATTCTCTGAAACCTCCTTACGGTTTTCGACACCTTCCTCCTCTGGGCTTGTGAGCTTGGAAGAGGTCTAGACCTGAGAGCGAGACAGAGCCGATCAGACGCACCCTCCATTGTAATGGGGGAACACTATATTCACTTCTTACGTTCTAAGAGTTCGCATTTGAACTATATCCAAAGTCTACAATTTGCAAATATGATATTGTAGATTTTGCGGAGTAAGAAAGGTGATGAGGATGCAACAACTACTAGTACTGTTACTACTATAATTGCTCGTTAACACAAGAGCTAATAAAGCTTCTAAAAGGATAGTTACTTTTCTGACTTCCCCAACTAGGAAGAAAGATATACATTTCCTCAATCAAACTCTAACACTTATTTGTATTATGAATAAATATGGTATTGTTATGATACAATAAAGTTTTATGCATACTTACCTGGCAGGTATATATATAGCTTATCCTCTTGACGCACTGGCAGAATTTCAAAACTCGCGGCAACCGCTAGTACACTGGTAGTTCAGGTGATGGCCACCCCGCTCCCGTGGCGCTGGTACTGGAACTATTCCCGTTTTTCCTCAGATTTTCTCTGAACCTGTCTCCTGAGGGGAGGAGGGTGGGAATTTAATTATATATACCTGCCAGGTAAGTATGCATAAAACTTTATTGTATCATAACAATACCATTTTATGCATGACACTTACCTGGCAGGTATATATATAGCTGATTGACACATTTGGAGGGGGTGGGTCATAGACAGCAACATCGTCATAATTCAAAAATTAACTAAATTTTTTAGAACTATGTATTATGTTCCTTACCTGCTAAGGTAGCTGACTTCGTAGGTCCTGCCTCTTAGCCTGCTAAACCTTAGTAGCTCTCAACTAGGACGTGACCTGTTGTTGAGAAAGCTAACAATAAGGGCCTGACAACTGGACGTGACCAATTTGTTGACAGAGAACCCTAGCCCTCATTTACCACGGGCATTCATGCTAGGAAAGTTAGTCACCTGACCACACACACATATAATAAACTAACCAACAGACTGAGCTGGTCTTAACCTTCTCAGACAACCATAAAAACACTATAACCTAATTAATATAAAAACCTAGCATGTTATTAGGTTATGGGGTGGAAAACTCCTTTGCCAGTACTGTACCTGAGGATACATACGGGCCTAACGTTTGACATTATCAAAAAGTTGTCTTCACGTCTCTAAGGTAATGAGAGGCAAACACAGAGTTTGTCCTCCAATACGTTGAATCTATAATGTCCTTGAGGGCTAATTTTTTCCTGAATGCTAAGGACGTAGCTACTGCTCTTACCTCATGAGCTTTAACTTTAATTATACCGAAGCATTCCTCCTGACAAAGCAAATGAGCATCTTTAATGACTTATCTCTACAAAGAAAGCATTGCGTTTTTAGACATAGGTCTAGTAGGATCTTTAACGGAGCACCACAGAGAACATGAAGTTCCCCTAATGCTTCTTGTTCTTTCTACGTAAAACCGTAAGGCTCTTACTGGGCAAAGAACCCTTTCTTGTTCTTGACTACCAGATCAGCCAGTCCTTCAATCTCAAATGATCTTGGCCATGGATGCGAAGGATTCTCATTCTTTGCTAAGAACTCCGTTGAAAAGAACAAACTGCTTTGTTGTGCTTCCATCCTATTTGCTTGTCAATAGCTTGCAGCTCGCTAATCCTTTTAGCTGTAGCTAAGGCTACTAAGAAGATAGTTTTCTTCGTTAGCTCTCGCAAAGGCGCACTGCCCATAGGTTCGAACTTATCCGTCTCCAAGAATTTGAGAAGACCATCCAAATTCCAAGAAGGGGTTCTGCACCGTCGATCCTTCTTTGTATCAAACGATCTGAGGAGATCTCTAAGATCTGCGTCATTGGACAGGTTTAAACCTCTGTGTCTAAACACTGCAGACAACATACACTTATAGCCTCTAATCGTCTGATTAGCCAAACCTAGTTCTTTCTTCAGGTATAGCAGGAAATCTGCAATCTGTGTCACAGAGGTACTGGATGAAGAAATCTTCCGATTCTTACACCATTTACGGAAGTTCTCCACTTCGACTGGTACACTTTGATAGTCGATGGCCTTCGTGCTCTTGCAACTGCCTTCGCTGCTTCTCTAGAAAACCCCCTCGCTCTGACAAGTCTTTCGATAGTCTGAACGCAGTCAGACCCAGAGGCGAGGGTGTTCTTATGGAACCTGTCAGAAGTGGGGGTTGTTTGTTTGAGAAGATTCTACTCTCGTGGGTAGACCTTCTCGGAGAATCTACTGTCCATTCCAGTACCTCTGTGAACCACGTTTGGGCCGGCCAGTATGGGGCTATCAGGGTCAGCCTTGTTCCTCGACTTCCCTGAATTTTTCCATTACCTTTCCTAAAATCTTGAACGGGGGAAAAGCGTACGCATCTAGACCCGTCCAATCTAGTAGGAAGGCATCGACTGCGACTGCAAGAGGGTCCGGGATTGGAGAACAATAGTTCGGTAACCTCTTCGTCGCTGCGGTAGCGAAAAGATCCACTACTGGAGTGCCCCAGAGCTTCCACAGTCTCTGGCATACTTGAAGATGCAACATCCACTCCGTGGAAAGCACTTGTCCGTCCCTGCTCAACAGATCCGCCCTGACGTTCTTCTCTCCCTGAATGAACTGGTGAGCAGGGTGACGTTTTCTCTCTGCGACCAAAGAAGAATCTCCTTCGCCAGGTTGCAAAGGGACAACGAGTGGGTTCCTCTTGTTTCCGTATATATGCCAGAGCTGTGGTATTGTCCGCGTTTGATCTGCACCACTTTGCCGCTGATCCACGGTCCCCTGAACGCTTTCATAGCCAAGAAGATCGCATCAGTTTCCTTCCTGTTTATGTGCCATGCCTTTTCTTCTTCGCTCCAAAGCTGACCCTCCCGAGGGCCCAGCGTCGCTCCCCAGCCTGCGTCTGACGCGTCGGAAAATAATATCCGGTCTGGGTTCCTCTGCTGGAGTGACGTACCCTCTGACAACCTCTCCGGAACTAGCCACCACTTTAGTTCCTCCTTTATCTTCGAAGGAATTGGAAACCGGAAGGAATCTGGTTGCGTCTTCTGGACCAGACTTCGTTCAGAAAGAACTGTAAGGGCCTCATGTGAAGTCTCCCTAGTGAAATGAACCGCTCTAACGAAGAGAGTGTCCCCAGCAGGCTCATCCACTCTCTCGCTGAGCATTGGTCTTTCATTAGGAATTCTGCACTTTCCGTATACACATGGTTTGCCTTTCGGGTGACGGAAAAGCCGAAAAGTCACTGAGGATATCAGAATCCCCAAATAAACTAGTTCCTGAGAGGGGATCAATCGTGACTTTTCCAGGTTCACCATCAGACCCAGTTGCTGAGTTAATTCCAATGTTACGTCCGTGTCCTCCAGACATTGCTGTTTTGATTGTGCTCTTATGAGCCAATCGTCGAGGTAGAGAGAGACTCTGACTCCTGCCAAATGAAGCCACTTCGCCACATTCGACATCATTCTTGTAAAAATTTGAGGCGCCGTGCACAGCCCGAAAACACAGGGCTTTGAATTGATAAATCCTTCCCTGGATCACGAATCTCAAATATTTCCTGGACCTTGGATGAATTGGAATATGGAAGTACGCATCCTGAAGGTCCAGTGTTACCATCCAGTCCCCTGGTCGTACCGCTGCCAGTACTGAATCGTTCGTCTCCATCGTAAACTTGGTCTTTTCTACGAACAAGTTTAGCTGGCTTACGTCCAGTACCGGCCTCCAACTTCCTGATGATTTCGGTACTAGAAACAGACGGTTGTAAAACCCTGGGGTGGGATTCGTGATCCAGAAACCGGTTCTATGCCCCCTTTTCTATCATGGTGACGACCTGATGCCAAAGAGCCTCTCTCTTCTCTAAATCGATGTAATGAGCCCCTAGGGCTCTCGGAGCTGTAGCGAGAGGTGGTTTCTTGAGAAAGGGAATCTTGTACCCTTCCTTCGCTACCTTTACGGACCAAGGATCCGCTCCTTTGCTTTGCCAGACTTCCCAGAAGTCTAAAAGTCTGGCCCCCACACAAGTCTGGAGGACTTCTGACTCATTGTTTGGTTGAAGTTTTGGCCCCTCTTTTGGTTGGAACTCTTTTCCCTCTAAATGCTGGTCGAGCGAAAGTCCTACCCCGAAAGGGCTGCTGTGCTGTCTTCGTATCCTTCGTAGTTTCTTATTCATGACCTTAGAAGGTAAATACTTCCTTACCGATGACGTAAGAAGATCTTGAGTCGCCTTCTGAGTGAGGGAGAGAGATATGTCCTTAATGATCTCTTGCGGGAAGAGCTGTCCTGACAGAGGAGAGAACATCAACTCCGACTTTTGCGCGTTCGACACTCCTTTAGCAGCGAACGAGCATAAGAGATGTCTTTTCTTCAAGACGCCTGCTGTAAAAATTGAAGCCAATTCATTAGCTCCATCTCTCAAGGCTTTATCCATACAGGACATAATACTTCTCGACAACTCGGATACTGACGACTCTTCCATCTCCGAAGTTCGAGCCAGGGCCCCCAACGACCAGTCAAGAAAATTAAACACTCAAAGGTCCTAAAGATACCTTTGAGTAAATGGTCCGAACTCCGACGAAGTCCACCACACTTTGGCTGAATGCAAAGCATGTCTACGGGAGCTATCCACTATGTTGGAAAAGTCTCCCTGGGAGGAGGCAGGCACTCCCAGGCCAAGACTTTCCCCGTAGCATACCAAACACCAGACTTCGAAGCCAACTTGGCCGGAGGAAATACAAAAGAAGTCTTCCCGACTCTTTCTTCTCCTTCAACCACTCATTTACGCGTTGAAGGGCTTTCTTGGCCGAAATGGACAAAGTCATTTTCAAAAACGACGATTTCTTGGCTGTCTTCGTCTTCGAAAATTGCGACAAAGGCGATGGCGGGCCTGAAGGTTGAAAATCTCCTTCAAACAAAAAGAAAGAAGGCACTCTGTTAGCCCTCCTGTAGTCCGAAGAAGGAGCTTCCGTCTTGTCCTCTTCCGCACTCTCCGCAAATTCTTCCTCCTGCGAAGAAATATCTTGAAAACCAAGATCCTGCTGACTCTCCAATTCAGAGTCCTTATGCAGCTCCTGTTTAGAAAGCGCAATGCGGCACTGACTCCCTATAAAACTCCTCTCTTCCTTGTCGAGACAATGTTTTGACTTGCTGCCGCCTGCGTCCTGCGTCCTCCTGAACGTATGCGTCCACCATGCGTCCATCACTCTCCTCTTGCGTCCTGCGTCCTGTACTTCGTCCTTCTTAAGGGACGCACTGCGTCCTGGATCGCGTTGTACGTCTGCGTCCTCTTGGAGGACTTAACCGGGAGAGACGAGTCCTTTACGTCTAACGAAGGTTGTTCGGGCTTCTCCCATGATTGAACAATCACTGCCAATCTCTGCTGCATGTCCCGCAGCACCTCCTTCGTTTCCGCCTCCTTACGAGACTCCTGATGATGAGGAGATCGAGGACGCACCGGGCTAACACGAAGAGGCGAGCGAACTTCCAACTGACGTGAAATCCTCTTCCTTTGATAGGGATCATCTCTTCATCTCCGATGAAAAATCTCAGGGCTACTCCACCCTTCTTGGTCGAAAGCCCTTTCCTCCTGTGAAGAGGACGAAAGTATGACCTCTTGAGAGGACGCGATACTTCCGCGAACCGCCTACTCCTTCCCGAGGCTGAACTATCCGAAGAATAACGGCACTTCCCAGTATCGCCTTTTCTATGGCGTACTGCAGCAGCCTGGACTTATCAACAGGACTGCCTGAAGGGACGACTGATCGCAAGTCAACCCCTCTCGCCTCCCTTCGACTGTCGACATGCTTCTCCTTGGGTCTGGGAGCTTGACAGAGGTCTCGGTCTAGGAGCACGAGAGAGACGATCAGGCGCCCCCTCCACAACACTGTCACCAAACACTTCCACTTGTCTGTTAATCGTTTAATTTGGTCTCCCATGGACGCAAGGGCAGCGAACACTTTCAACTATTTGTGGATCAGTAGTATCCTCAGATACAGCAACTGGAGCAGGAGAAACCTGGGGAAGGTGTACATCTACATGTGAATGAGCTGGAGAAGACACATGCAAAGATTCATCCAAAGGTTTACTCGAAGATCCCGATCTTTCACTCCTAGATACAGATCTTCTAACCCGATCTTTTTCTAATCTCTCCACATACTTCATAAGAGCCTTCCACACTCTTTCATTCAGACACTGACATTCATTGCACTATTGTCCCACGTACACTCCCGACACTTCTTACAAATCAAATAGTATGTGGATCTACCGATGATTTCGGCAGTCTCACCTTACACCCTTCTTCACACAAACTCTAAACATACTTCCTGAATCAGACATACTAAACAAGGTCCAAACAAAATGCGATTGCCACTCTAACTTCGTGAATACGATACCAATATCCAAAAAGTCAGATAACGAGCAGGAAATTCTAACAGAGAACCAACAACGATGTTGCCGGTTCGGCTGGCAGAGAAAATCTGAGGAAAACGGGAATAGTTCCAAGTACCAGCGCCACGGGAGCGGGGTGGCCATCACCTGAACTACAGTGTACTAGCGGTTTGCCGCGAGTTTTGAAATTCTGCCAGTGCGTCAAGAGGATAAGCTATATATATACCTGCCAGGTAAGTGTCATGCATAAAAATAAGTAATTCCCTTTCATGAAAGTATAAGTAATTCACTTTCGTGAAAGTGGATGAGTTGTCTACCGAAAACTTCGGTAGTTACACGTCACTAATCTTCTAAATTTTCGAAGTTAATTTTATAAAAAAATTCTAAAAGTTAACAAAAGCGTATGCCGAACCAAAGATCCATTACTTCCCTGTAAAAGTTAGCCCAGACGATCAATGGCGATGAAACACGAAAATCCATCAGGAGGAACTGCAAACGTTGTTACATTCCAAGCGACAGAAAAAATATGAATTAGAAAACGGGTATGGTTCCTATTCCCGTCCGCCGCCCAGCGGCGGGGGGGGTAGATCACCTGACCTACCTGCCGCGTGTGCTGCGAAATTCGAATTTCTGTCGGACGACGGAGTAATAGCTATGTATATATCTGACAGGTAAGTGAATGTATAAAACTAGTTTTTCAGTTAGTTCGAAGCCAGTACCAAGAAGCACGTGTTCAGACAGATCTATCGGCCCGACGGTGGGCACGTAGGAGTAAGGCCGTGGTGAACGAGTAAGGTGTTTAATGTTACAGTTATGGGGGGGATTTATAGCCTAGGCTAGTCATGTTTTTTTTGTATGTATGGTGGCTAATTCTCTGTAAACCCCTGTGGCTAGCACGCGCAGCGCAACATTACCTCTTGCCAGAACATACCGTGTTTGCCAAGACTCTAAAATATGCGTATAAGGCGCGAAGCACCACATTCCGCCATGGCCTTACTGTAACCCTGTGGTTAGCGCGCAGTGCAACATTACCTCTTGCCAGAACATACCGTGCTTGCCAAGAATC
>NC_087215.1:34429948-34530780 GCF_015104395.2 Macrobrachium nipponense
CCTGAGGAAGCTGATAAATCATTTCTGGGATGGTGTGATACGAAGATGCTTATTTAAGCAGGTCAACGTTCGTTCTGTAGATATGAGAGTTCACGAGGGCTTGTTCAAGGTGCCTTTGAAAACTGGCTATGACCAGTTAATTGGGGTGTTGGCGAAGAGTGTGAGTTCGTGTGTACGTGTGCGCCTCTTCCGTTCATAATGGCATCTTTAGCCAAAGCTATGGGAGACTTATGGAGAGGTCTGTGCGAGAAAGGCAGAGCCACGATGGCGTGTGCCAAAGAGTTTCCTTGAACAGAGTGTGTGATTTTCCAGGCTGCAATGGGTGAGTTATTATAATTTAGCCAAAGGGATGGCTTGTTTGATATCTTGTAAAGATGTTCCATTTTTTTACTTTGTCTTTACAATTGTGTGTGTGCTCACTAGTGTGTTCTCCTGTCTTTTAAACAGAGTGTACTAGTGAGGGGACAGAGTGTCCTAGTGAGGGGGACAGTGTCCTAGGGACCGAGTGTCCTAGTGAGGGGACTATATTTTGGAGAAGAGATAATTGGTGTGACTAATTACTGATTAAGAACATTTAAATATCAGGGGGTTATCTGAGTTGGTTTGTCTGCGAGACTTGAACTGTTTTCATTACGTGTTGATCCTGTAAGAACTTGAGTTATTCAACTAGTACTTTACTTTGAATAAACATTATATTTTTTGTAACTCCTGATGGAATGGAGAAGAGAGAGAGAGAGAGAGAGAAGAGAGAGAGAGAGAGAGAGAGAGAGAGAGAGAGAGAGAAAGGGCTATGCCAGTGATCACCGTGAGAGATAGAGAGAAAGATTGAGTCCGTAAACCAGTTCGCCTTAACGCATACCAAAATGTTAAATACCTTCGCTGTTAATAGTTTGGTGTCAGCGGATAGGTAACACATATAGAGACGCACCAGCAGCAGTTTGTGGTTGCTACCTGAATAATGGAAGTGAACTTAAAAGTTTGCTAATTTGCAGCTATGAATGTTAATTTTTTGTTTTTTAAGCGATGGCTTGCAGATTATAAAACACCACCGTAAACAATTTTGCTGAAATGCTTTGTATCGATCTCGTGGACAGTCATGTCTGTTGATAAAGATACGATAATCTATACGACATACTAATTATTGAATACTGACTTCCTTAGTACTTTTATTATTTATTTAGCATATTTCCTTAACTGCACATTTTACACTCAAACACAGTATCGTCAACGACAAAAATTTGACGATCACTTTGTTAACAATATTAGAATATGGAAACTACTTTATGCTCAGGAAAAATACCTGCTTCCCACTCATTCCCGATCCCATATGGCCTTACAGTGCGACATCTGTTGGGTCTTCTGTTAGCTACTTGCTCAACAGCTTTGGTGTTTCATAGTCAGCTGATTCGTGTTCACTCTCTGGATGACTAAGGGAACAGACTTTTGTGCACGATAGTACTTTGGTAATTTACAAAGCAAGTCCTAGTTCCACACTTCTGACTGGTTAGCTTACAACAGACTACAGGAAACTTTACTCCTTTACAAAGCAAGTCATTACTATTATTATTGTAATGGATTAGTTTATCTAGACCTCTGAGCCTGAAAAAGGCTCTTTTCGGGTTGGTATACAGGAATTAATCCTGATAAAAAAACTTCATTTAGAAAACCAATTTTATATGCCTGACAAAAGTAAAATCACTTTGTAATTTATATAACCAACCAAATTTCAATGCAAATTTTAGTGATTTTTCTGAACTTATTAGCAAAAGTATACAGGAACCCCTACTTATAGTAGGAGATTTTAATGCACATAATCCATTATGGGATATTAATAACCCCACTGACACATCCGGAATCAACATAGAGAATACTATAATGAAACAACCTGTATTTTCTCAATGAAAGTAAAGTTCCAACATATTTTTCAAATACACACCTAACCTTTTCTTCAATTGACATTTCATTATGTTCAAATGATGCAGCCGAGAAATTTGAATGGAACGTCCTAGATGATTCATACACAAGTGACCATTTCCCAATCATTCTGAACTACTTAAGTAATATCAAAATATTGCCACCTACGAGATATAATATTCAAAAAGCTAACTGGGATAAATATTTCCTATACACACGAAACATACCACCATTCCCACATAATGAAGATCACAATACTACATGTGAATCCTTCTCAAACTTCATAATTAATGCTGCAGATAAAAGTATTCCAAAAACCAAATTACATTCCACAAAATCCCGTCCCATGGTGGAATCCAACCTTAACAATCATAAGTAAAATAAAACATATATTGGGTCGGAATCTTAACAGACTCAAAACTCACCTTAAATCACTCAACAAAATGCCCCATAATATAAACATATTAAACAAAATAGTTATAACAACATAACAATTAACCACATTAAACCACTATATAACAAATTTACAGCCAAATTTAGAAAAACTGTAATAGCTGAAAAAATCGCATCATGGAAGGAATATGTCTCAAACATATCTTCAAACACATCCACAAGGGATATCTGGCAAAGGATAAGGAAAATCAATGGAAAACATATAAGACCTCCAAGAAGTGCAATAAATTTAATATTTGTCAGTTTATTTGTAGTTGCCACTGATGTCCAATCCATTTCCCTGTCTTGATATATTAAAGGCTTAATAGATGTTACCCAGTCTGATGCTGGGTATCTGTAATTGTTGATGAATAGTGCAAGCTAATTTAGCAGCTGTATCTGGTTTTTTGTTTCCTTCAATTCCTACATGTGCTGGAATTCATATATTTTTTTTGAATAATCCCAATTGAAAAAGTTTGATGGATTTTTTGTGCTTGTTTATATCCGTCAATAGCCCTTTGTGAGTCGCTGAAAATTATGGTGGAAAGTGCTCTCTTCTCACATATTATGTCTAGTGCTGTTCATATGGCTGCGAGTTCTGTAGTCTATATTCATGATATTGGGGGAAAACTTATTTTGATTATCTTTTGAGAATGCTGAAACTCCTACTCCAGTTATTTTTTTTTATTCATCTTAATAAATCAAGTTGATCTCCTTTCCTTCTTATGAGTTCCAATATCTTTGTTTGCTTATTTCTTTTTTAGAAGATATGATAGAGTAATACATATTTCTATGTTTCAAAGTCCAGGTTAGTGGGAGAGTTCAATGTTTGGATGGGAAATTACTAGTGTAATATTGCATGTATTCATTAAATATTTGGTACTTTCTGGAAAAGAGCTAGCACTATGATTTTCATAACTTTTGATTATAATTCAGAGTAGGTAACAGCAGGAGATGTTCCTGATTGAAGGGAAAGGCCCCTACACATACACTATAGGTATCATCAAGTTGCAGTAATGTTTTAGGGGTAATATACCAGTTCTTCTGCTCACATGACGATTATAGGCGATGATATAAATGCTCCCATACACAATAATATTTCTTCATGATGTAATGCATCTAGTGTTTTTAAAGTTGTTTCTGAGGTGGATAAATATAACTATTGAGCATTGGGCAACAATAATCTCTTATAGATAATACAGTTGCATTGTATAACATTACCATGGTGTTTAAGTCCAGTTCCTCACTTGGTATGTGATAGTTATTTCCATGAGGCAAAAGCTATTATGCCTTTTGTTTTTAATACATTTTAAATGGAGGTCTTGGTCCTGTGAATTTTTTTTTGACAATGTTGATATTTTATTCGTTTTTCCTACTTGAAATTGAGTATTTCTTTAGGTTGTGAATATTGTTATGGCTTAATTTTAAGGAGTCTAGTAGTATTTTGGTTTGAAGGAAGTTCTTCTTGTTTGTTGATAGGGTTTCGTGGCTTGTAATGTTATTTTATATCATGTACTATTTCTGTATATTTAAAAGGCCGTGACACTGCTTTTTTGTTGGTTAACTGAACTAAGCATTCATTATCTTTGATGTGTCTACATTCCATGTCTTGTGTTGGATACAGTAGTAAGTGGAGTCATTTGTTTTCTAGTATAGCTGTTGGAAGTTTGTTTTCCGTTTTTAGGACTAGAAATCCCGACAAGTTATCTGGTCCAAAGAGGTAATCAAAATGCACCAATGTGGGATTCATGTGGTATTTCTGTTTCTTTTCAGTCCTTGTTTTATGTATGATGCTTGTTCATTAGAATTGTTGTATTTTTCTGTAATTGATGGGGGATTGGGAGGATTACTTGTCTCTAATTCACAAATTAATTGTTTTACTATGCATGGTTTCGTTATAATATTGGAGTCTATCAATTGGTTTCTTTTTGAATTTCTATGTACCCTAGGGGGTGTTCTGGATTTGATATTTTACTTAGATCAGGGTAGGGTGTTCCTTTGTAGCATTTTCATTGTTTGAAGACCAACTAAGGAGATTTGAGTGACGTTCCAATAGTCACCAACGTGCCGGAATTTTTCCATCATGGGGCCCATGGGTACTTAAATAATTTATTTCTGTCTCTTTTCAATATACATTTGGAAAAAATCTGTAAATCTTGAAAAGATATATTTGCCTTTTTATGAAGTTCAATCTTCTGCTGATGGCACAAGTGGGAACTGACAACCAAATGGACGCGTCCCTACCCTATCCCCAAAAGGGGATGGCATAACATGATTAGTATGGATGAAGTGTGAGCAAAACCTGCTTGCTATGACTGAAAGTATTATAATGATCCAGTCATCCCCATCCTAATCACATTAGGGGCAAAACAGACAGAAAGTCGAGAGTCCTATTCCTAGAATATAGTACCTCCCTGGAATCTGTGGTCCAGCTCCACAGAATTGTTCCGCCTGAAAGACAGGTTTGAACATTGTGAGGTAGATGATGGTTCTACCACAGTTCCAACTAACTAGCTTCAGATTTAACTCCTCATCACCGCCATGATATATTTTCCAATTTATCAGATTTTGTAACTTTTGACAGGTGGAAAATTCCACAAATATTAATCCTAAATTATAAAATTAATATAAGGAACTCTCGGGTTCGAACCTAGGAAAACAAATACCAGAGGTTCGAGAGGCCCCTCACCACATCAAGTTGGTGCTAAATTGAGGGGGTCTCGTGTATGAGTTCTCATGTGTTTTTTGAGAATACACTGTAGCGAAAAACTTCTTTGGCATACAGAGCAAGTATAAGGTTTCTCCCCTGTATGACATCTCATGTGTCTTTTGAGGTTACTTAGCCACGAAAAACTTCCTTGGCATACCGAGCAAGTAAATGGTTTCTCTCCTGTATGAGTTCTCATGTGTTTTTTCAGTTGACTTTGTTGATAAAAACTTTTTTGACACACAGAGCAAGTATATCGTTTGTCCCCTACGTGAGATCTCATGTGTTTCTGAGATTACCTAATTCAGAAAAACCTCTTTGACATACCGAGCAAGTGAATGGCTTCTCTCCTGTAGATTCTCATGTGTTTTTTCAGTTGATTTTGATGAATGAAAAACCTTTTTTGGACATACTAGAGCAAGGGTGAGTTTTTCTCTTGTATGAGTTCTCATGTGTTTTTCTAGAACACTTGGATGAGAAAAACTTCTCTCACATACAGAGCAAGTAGTACATAGTTTCTCCTCTGGATGACGTCTCATGTGTGTTTTCAGATTACTTTGACAAGAAAAACTTCTTTGACATACAGAGCAAGTGAATGGTTTCTCTCCTGTATGAGTTCTCATGTGTTTTTTAACATTACTTGGAGCAGAAAAACTTTTTTGACATACAGAGCAAGTATATGGCTTCTCTCCTGTATGAGTTCTCATGTGGTATTTCAGACTGCACATATGTGAAAATGTCCTTTGGCATTCAGCACAAGTTAGTTGCTTGCCTGCTGTGTTGCTTCTCTCTGGAAATGAGTCTTTTCTACCCGAATCTGTATTTTCTTCTTCAATACAGATCTTTCCATTTTCCATATCAAAACTTAGATGGTCTTCTTCACTCTTTATATCCTGGCATGTATATTTTACGTCAGCTTCACTACAATCAATATATTCTGGCTCCACCTTCACTTCTATGGAAGAATCTACAAATAAAGACCCATCAACTGTGATTTCGGTATGTTCATCCTCCAAACTGTTATTTTCTTGTTTGATTAAAGGCAAACCTGAGTTTTCACCTTCCATCTCAAAGGATGTTGAATATACAGCTTTGAAACAAAGTCAGTTTTATGTCAATGAATATTCAGTTTCATCCCAGAAAAGCTCCCAAAATGAACCAAATATTGTTAAACCTTCAGACAGTGAAACTGCTGGAATGAGAGGACACTGCAGTCTACAATTTTCATTTATGTCATCACAAAATCTACGTCTCACAGAATGGTAGGTTGCATCCAGGTCTTTTGCAAGTTCAAAATAATCCTAGCTCATTTACAGCCTGCTTTCAATGATACTGCAAATCAAATATTCCTGTGAAAAACAGGACTCCTGACACCACACAGGAATCAATTTGGCACAGACATAAAACACAATTATATCAGTTAAAAACCAAATTATTGCATAAGACCAACTACACTTCTTGGAATCAAATTATTTCTAAATTAACAATGTTACGAAGAGGCAGACCCAATATTCAGTCATCTATGCAAACTGCCATATCTTACATGTATACTTATTAATCTATTGTCAAATATTTTCAATATCAAATATTTTTTCTTCAGTGTAAAATATTCCTTGGTAATATGATGTAAATAATGAAAATGCAGTTAAAATCTTCTCAAACTCCCATTGCATTACAATGACGACCTCATGAAAGTTTCCTCTGCTTGTGGTACTCTGAAATAAAATAAAAAATCCAAGTAAAAATGTGCTCTGAAACAGCACTGTCCTTAACAAACAGAATCAGACATTCAAAAAAACTTCCTGTATCCTAACAAAGAGCTTGTTTAACTAAAACATATGTCAATTGGAAAAACAATGATATTGTTATGATACAATAAAGTTTCATACATACTTACCTGGCAGATATATACTTAGCTAAGACTCCGTCTTCCCCGACAGAAATTCGAATTTCGCGGCACACGCTACAGGTAGGTAGGTCAGGTGATCTACCGTCCCGCCGCTGGGTGGCAGGAATAGGAATCATTACCTTCTAGAACCAGATTTTTCTCTTCCACCTGTCTCCTGCGGGGAGGCTGGGTGGGCCATTTATCGTATATATCTGCCAGGTAAGTATGTATGAAACTTTACTGTATCATAACAATATAATTTTCATACATTCAACTTCCCTGACAGATATATACTTAGCTGATTGGCACCCTTTGGTGGAGGGTAAGAGACAGCTATTAACTGATTAGACAGGTAAACAACATACGTTGTAGGTAATAAATAAATAAAACCTTGGTTCCTATGTGTTTAGACGAAGGGTTGACTTCCTAGCTATTGCTAGGATAGAGTCTGCTTCGTCTCAAGAACCTCAGCGAGAATTTGACCTATGGCTAAGAGTTCTTGTAGATCTGTCAATGGGGTCTTATCCACTTACTTGACAGAATCTAAAGGTCATTTGTCAATGGGGTCTTATCCACTTACATGACAATACACCTATGCCTAGTGGCATAATTAAGGAGCACAACACCGATCCCGATCACCTGATCCTAACATGAGGGTTAGTGCTTAATTTGAAAAGAGTTATCCCCAAACTCCTTTCAAACAACCCAAAGAACAAAACACTATGTTAAAATAAAAATTAACTCACTTAGTTAAGGATCAGTGTCGGCTCCCTATCCCAGCAACGTATCCGTAGACACGTATAACCAAGAGAGAAGGATCTCTCGTAGGTCAACTTGACCTCCTTCGTGCTTAGAGCCTGGCTGGCGCCTAGCGCCTTGGCTGGCTCCTCCCCACTTGCTGGAGTTTCAAGCTTGGTAGAGTCTCGAGGAAGTCTGGCGATGTCCACATCGGACACTCTTATCTGTCCGATTTTTTCGCCTCTAGAGCATCTGTTCCAAGTTGTAGGCGTGCTCTTTCTCCTCATCAGACAATGACAGTGTTCTTGGGACTGTTTGCCTCTGGCATTTTTTACGCCTGTTTTGGCATATGGCACCTGGTTGGCGCTACATTGTCCAAAAGTCCTGAACATTCACAATAGTTTATCAGGAGACTGGAGAAGAGTGGAAGAAGTTCTTCCACTTTGAGCTTTGGCCTCTCCGGCAAGGGGAGGTGATTGTAATCAGCTACATCCAGTAGACGATAGGATATCTAACTGTACGAGAGATAAGAGTCTTCCTCCGAGGAGGGTCCTTCTTGAATACTTCCATGCTCACGAGATCTCTTCTTACATGTTGATGGGGTTCCTCGTTGCAGAATCTTCCCTATCCTTGTCCGAAGGAAGGGAAGAAGCCTGGAAGTCGAAGGAGACTCCGAGCTGAAATTGGGAGTACTCCTGATTTCTAGCTCTTTATTGTATCCCTCTGAACACCTTCTGGGAAGCATTTCGAGCCGTCATCGCATTCCAAAGACTCTGTAGGCAAACGTTTGAACCATTCTACTGTAGATGAAAACGTAAGTACCCTGCCTGGACAACGAAAGCTCTATCTGAAAACATTGAATCAGGATAGGGGGGTTTTTTTTAGTTCTTTTGCCACGACATACTATGCTGGCAAGAACCCATTGCCTAATCTCCATAGAATCTGATGCGAGATTCCAATGCTCAAAAAATTTACTTGTCTTCTTGATCGTTTAGGACAAGAGAAACAAAGAATTCCCTCATAAAAATTTCTCAAAGAAGTTCGATGAGGAGCAGTTCCATCTTGTCGGAACATAGAATCTGTGGCCACAAAAAGATCCCATTAGAAGTACATGATATCCTACTCTTGTCATATTGAGGTATCAGTATAGATCCCGAAGATCTTAATCCTCTGCTATCTCCAATCCCTTTATAGAGAGAGTATAGCCTTTACTGCGTTCTTTGATAGCAGATATATACAAAGGTGATTCTTCCCTCTGAAAGGGAAGAAAAATGATATTGTTATGATACAATAAAGTTTTATACATACTTACCTGGCGATATATACATAGCTATTACTCCGTCGTCCCCGACAGAAATTCGAATTTCGCGGCACACGCAGCAGGTAGGTCAGGTGATCTACCCCCCGCGCCGCTGGTGGCGGGAATAGAACCATACCCGTTTTCTAATTCATATTTTTCTTCCAGCTGTCTCCTGAGGGAGGCTGGGTGGGCCATTTAATTGTATATATCTGCCAGGTAAGTATGTATAAAACTTATTGTATCATAACAATATCATTTTTATACATTCAACTTACCCGTCAGATATATACATAGCTGATTCACACCATTGGTGGAGGGTAAAAGACAGCTATTACTGAAATATACAGGTAAACAACATACGTTTTGTAGGTAATAAAATAAATAAAAACCAAAACCTTGTTCCTATGTGTTTAGACGAAGGGTCGACTTCCTAGCTATTGCTAGTAGTCTGCTTCGTCTCAAGAGCCTCAGCGAGGATGTGGACCTATGGCTAAGAGTTCTTGTAGATCTGTCAATGGGGTCTTATCCACTTACTTGAACAGAATCTAGTGGTCATTTGTCAATGGGGTCTTATCCACTTACATGACAAATACAATGCCTATTGGCATAATTTAAGGAGCACAAACACCGATCCCGATCACCTGATCCTAACACGAGGGTTTGTGCTTAATTTGAAAAGAGTTATCCCCAAACTCATTTCAAATAAACCCAGAAAATAATACACTTATGTTAAAAAAAAAATTAAAAAATAATTCACTAGTTAAGGATCCAGTGTCGTCTCCCTATCCCAGCAACGCATCCGTGACACGTATAACAAGAGAGAAGGATCTCCCTCATAGGCCCACTGATCTCCTTCGTGCAAAGAGGAGTCAACACAGAGTTGCATCTCCCGTTATTACAGCTAATATGTCTCTCACGACATATTGTTATGGAAAGAACAAGAATTGTTAAAAGCCCGCACTTCAAGCGCTTTTAATTCTTAGCTGTTTGAAGGAATCATCGAGTTACTCAAGAAGTGCTTTAGAGATTCCACTGTTCCAAAGAAGACCAGGGCTTTCTTTGAAATAGAACTCTTCTGGATGAAGCCCAGAGCCTGGCTTGCGCCTGGCTGGCGCTTCGCGCCTGCCTGGCGCCTCGCGCCTGCCTGGCGTCTCGCGCCTGCCTGGCGTCTCGCGCCTGCCTGGCGTCTCGCGCCTGCCTGGCTCTCGCGCCTGGCTGGCGCCTGGCTGTCGCCTCGCGCCTGGCTGGCGCTCGCTTGCCTGGCGCCTCGCGTCTGGCTGGCTCCTTATGCCTGGCTGACTTCTCCCCACTTGCTGGAGATTCGAGCTTGTAGAGGTCTCGATGAAAACTGGCAATGTCCACCTCGGACACTTTATTTGCCTGATTTATTCGCCTCTAGCGCATCTGCGCCAGATTGGAGGCCTAACTCCTTCTCCTCATCAGACAATGACAGGGTTTATTTGGACTGTCTTGCTCTGGCGTCTTTACGCCTGTTTGGGCATTTGGCGCCTGATTGGCGCTAACATTGTCCGAAAGTCTGAACATCCACAATCGTTTATCAGGAGAATGGAAAAGGGTGGAAGAAATTCTTTCACTTTGAGCTTATGGCCTCCGTAACAAGGGGAGGTAATTTTAGTCAGCTACATCCAGTAGACGATAGGAAATCTAATAGTCCGAGAGACCAGTCTTCCTCCGAGGAGGATCATACTTGATACTTCCGTTGCTAACGAGCACTCTTCCTACATGTTGAAGAGTTCTCTTGTTGCAAAATCTTCCCTATCCTTGCACGAAGGCAGGGAAAGAGCCTGGAAGTCTAAGGAGATTCTGAGCTGAAATTGGGAGGATTCCTGATTTCTAGCTCTTAAATATCTCTTCGAACCTTCTGGGAAGTGGTTTTTTTAAGCCCTCATCGTATTCCAAAGACTCTGTCAGCAAACGTTTTAAACCTTATCTCCTTTTGTAGATGGAGAATGTAAATACATTGCCTGGACAACGAATCCTTTATCTGAAAGCGTTGATCCAGGAATAAAAGGTTTAGTTCTTTTGCCAAACATACCATGCTGGCAGGAACCCATTCGCCTAGTCTTTCTAGAATTTGATTCCAGATTCCAAGCCCAAATTTCACTCGTCATTTTGGTCCTTTAGTACCAAGAGAAACATTGATGAGGAGCAGTTCCATCTTGTCAGAACACGGAATCTGAGGCCAAATAGGATCCCATTCGTAATTATAAGATTCTCCTAGTCTTGTCGTATAGAGGTATTGTATAATGATCCCGAGACCTTAATGCTCTGCTATCTCCAATTCCCTTTATAGAGACAGAGTATATAGCCTTTTACTGCGTTCTTTGATAGCAGAAATATACAAAGGTGTTCTTCCCTCTGAAAGGGAAGAAAAAAACCGCTATGTGGTTCACAGAGGTATCGGAACGATGGACAGTTTCCTCATTCCCTCTAGCACGATCTGCAGTAATCATATATCTTATTCATGACTACTGTCATTTACCTTGAAACATCCTCTCATTCATGTCCACTTCTGGTCAGTCTGCACGCAGACAGACTCAGAGTGGAGAGGTTGTTAAGGTCCATTTAAAAATAGATGCTGAAAGAATATTCAGACTGTCTGGAAAAGACTTCAAAAACTTGCTGTGAGAAGAACGTGACCTCTGTGAATCCAACCTCTCTAAGTCTAAAATGAGGCATAACGTATTATCCTCTTTCTTTGACGCCCTTTGTCTTACATTCTGTAAAGAGTTTATATTTTAGGGGAAAAAAGACTAAATTTTATTCCCCTTTCTATAAAATAAAGATGGCGTAGATTGCTACCTCTCTCTTATATTCTTTCTTCCCGTCCTTGTGCCTGGGCAGCGAGAGAACGGAAAATTCTATCATCGTTATTCAGCAAAACAACAAATTATTATTATCCTATTCTCCTAATAAATGATCCAGGATCGAGGAGAATCATTCAAGATTCCTATCCTAGGACATCAGGCCGTAATGTACAGTTCAAATACTTGAAAAAGCCTCTCACCCAAAACTGAGAGCTCTTACGAGTCTTTTCCAGTACCAAACATTACAAGGTCTCCCTTGTTATATGTTTACATAGGAGTAGGATAATATAACATCCTGTTAATAACAATGAAAGAGGAGAAAGAGGAGCTGCATGGTTCAAGGGACTAGCCGAAACGTGCAATAAAAAAGGGGTTGCCAAGGTCTTTCTAAAACTGCACCCAGATTAACTTATGAGTCCGATATATTTTCTATCACTTGTCTCATAAGTTGAGGAAAGCGAGAGACTTCTAAAGATACGGTTCTCTTCACCATGTAAAGGTCTATAAAGCAGACCCACTTATCCTGACACGTACTACGTTTGCCTGTGTTCGATATCTAGAATAATTGTCAGTATAGGGTTGATCTGGCAAAGCAAGTTTCTCCCAAAACATTTTTTCTTGCCAGGAAAGAAGTCGCTCACGCGACCACTATATCACCTGACATGAGAGTCTGTTCTTGTTAGAGACTTCCGCAATTTCAGTTAATCCTGACAAGGGCCACGGCCGCCTGTGCGATAACTTGTGTCCCTGTCAGAAAAAACTGATCTTGTGTCAGTTCTCAAAGAGGAAACTCTTGGAAAGTCTGTCTCCAAATACTGAGAAATTGGAGATCCTGATGTCTTGCGCCTGGTTGGCGCCTCGCTCCTGGGAGGCGTCACGCTTCTGGCTGGCGTCTCGCGCCTCGCAGCGTCCTCGAGCTTGCCTGGTGCCTCGCTCCTGGGAGGCGTCACGCTTCTGGCTGGCGTCTCGCGCCTTGCAGCGTCCTCGCGCTTGCCTGGTGCCTCGCTCCTGGGAGGCGTCACGCTTCTGGCTGGCGTCGCGCCTTGCAGCATCCTCGAGCTTGCCTGGTGCCTCGCTCCTGGGAGGCCCGTCACGCTTCTGGCTGGCGTCTCGCGCCTCGCAGCGGGTCCTCGCCTGCCCTGGCGCCTCGCTCCTGGGAGGCGTCACGCTTCTGGCCCATTACTTGCAACCGTGGTCAGGAAATCTCGATATCAAAATAAGAAGAGGTGCTGTAAGAATCCTATAATTTTACAGTACTTCCATAGTTGGATTTTTCTTCTCAATTTTCCTCTAATTCGAGTATATCGGAAGGGGAATTATTCTTTCCTCGGTTAATTCTTCCGTATCCCCCCCCCCCCTTTTTTCCTGAACGAGAAATATTTTGGCTAGCGCCTCCTACTAATTATCTTTATGTGCCAGAACATCTGTGTCTTTATGGTACCCGACATCCTTTCATATGTTAATTCCGTTCTTCTTATGAAAAGCTATTACGTATATACGTAGTATAATCCATTCAGGGAACCATTTCCCCACTAAAAGAATGTTTCCCATTCGACTCATACAACTTCTGCGCAATATCCGATGATTCTAAATACGGTTGTGTCGTTTCTCGAAAGACTTAACCATAGCGTAGTCTTGAAGTGAATCTCTAATACATCTCTCTTCTCACTAAGTATGTACTCTAATAAGACATGCTTTCGTAAGTATGAGTGCATTAAATAATATAATGTTCTGCTGCATTTAGAATCCTTTAATCATGTTATCTATGGTAAACAGCATTGGAAGGTTGTAATATCTTTCTTATTGAAAGCTTCCTAACAAAAGGCAGACAATATTTATTTATGACAGCTTCAGTATTCCCTCAATCCGAGGCTAAGACCACGATTGTAGGGAAGAGATACGGTTAGTTATCCCATTCCGCAGGAGAGAGAGCTGTAACCGACCGCTCACGACTGAGAACAACATGGTACTGCCGCTGGTCTCTCTCTCAATTCAAAGCGAAAGCAGTCTTCGAAAGCCGACTGGCCTTCCCTTTCCAGAGTTGCCAGTTACTCCATTTAATAAAGGAATCTATAAAATTTTTATCGAGCTTCAGGAAGTTTTATATAAGCATAATTAAGCGAACGAGACTTCGACAAGTCCTAGAAACTAAATAGGTGTCGTCTAAACAATCCTTTTTAACAATTTCTCCTAGGAAAGTCCTAGAAGGGTACTGGTAATTCATGGAAACCTCTTCTAACACGAATAAAAAAGTTTCAATCCTACTCTCAATTCACCAATAAAGATTTGCTTCTCCGATCACTTCTCGAAGACACGAAAGCATCATATAACTTATACTCTAGCGTAATAGAATACTCTATAATACTGTTACATTAAGGTAAACCGTATTAAATTAGGAAATTTTGTAAGGATTTCACTTGACCATTATAGCATAAATTTCGGTATGTGAGTATGCCTTGCCATACCGTAGCCTAAGGCGATTTGTCCTAAGCATGGTAGGAGCTAGAAGCTTAAAAGTCATATATATATGCTTTATCACTCAACGATATCCATATAATTCATTCGATTGACAAATAATCTAAATCGTTCTAATCAGAATAGATCTATATCTAAAAATGTACCGATGGGGAATCTTATGTTGAAATAACAATTTCATACCCCCATAGGGATAGCGTTCTCGTCTAGTTGCGAAAAAAAATGTTCGAACAATGACTATCACAAATGTTATCGAATGATCTCAAATATTAGAAGGCGCTAAAATCGTCGCCTGATTCGAAAGGTGGATCGATTAAAGTCATTCTCATTTTGAATAATTCTACCAGAAGGCATTATACGAGGACTTCGTCAAATTCATTCATTCGAAGTTCTCCTATCCATCATGGAACAGTAGGCACTAAAAAGGGAGAAACACTGTTTTAGGATGCCTTTCCAATGGCTATCCCTGGCAGTCTGGGAGCTCTACAGAACCTGCCGAGGGGACGCCTGACCGGTGGGATTCTCTGAAACCTCCTTACGGTTTTTTCGACATTCCCTTCTCCTCCTGGGCTTGTGAGCTTGGAAGAGGTCTAGACCTGAGAGCGAGACAGAGCCCGATCAGACGCACCCTCCATTGTAATGGGGGAACACTATATTCACTTCTTACGTTCTAAGAGTTCGTATTTGAACTATATCCAAAGTCTACAATTTGCAAATATGATATTGTAGATTCTGCGGAGTAAGAAGGTGATCAGAATGCAACAACTACTAGTACTGTTACTACTATAATTGCTTGTTAACACAAGAGCTAATAAAGCTTCAAAAGGATAGTTACTTTTCTGACTTCCCAAACTAGGAAGAAAGATATACATTTCTCAATCAATCTAACACTTATTTGTATTAATGAATAAATATAAGTAATTCCCTTTCATGAAAGTATATTTCGTGAAAGTGCATGAGTGTCTACCGAAAACTTCGGTAGTTACACGTCACTAATCTTCGAAATTTTCGAAGTTAATATTATAAAAAAGTTAACAAAAGCGTATGCCGAACCAAAGATCCATTATTTCCCTGTAAAAGTTAGCCCAGACGATCAATGGCGATGAAACACGAAAATCCATCAGGAGGAACTGCAAACGTTGTTTACATTCGAAGCGACAGAAAAAATATGAATTAGAAAACGGGTATGGTTCCTATTCCCGCCACCCAGCGGCGGGGGGTAGATCACCTGACCTACCTGCTGCGTGTGCCGCGAAATTCGAATTTCTGTCGGGGACGACGGAGTAATAGCTATGTATATATCTGACGGGTAAGTTGAATGTATAAAAAACCACAGTTATTATCGTCGATCGAGAAGGTTCTCACGGACATGCAAAATCTTGCATCGAGCCTCTTAAGGATCGTTACATTCCCTGTCTGTTTTCCAATTAGGTTCTCTTTGTTAACGCGAACAGGAGCGAAAAAAGAGATTCTCGATACTCTTTCGCGATATGAGAGAGTCGTGGAATTGGCCTAAGTGATTAAATGGGTAACGAAATCAGGAACGAATCTTGCCGTTACCGAGCTTGCTGTCTGAGAGGCTACAGGACTCTTAGGTTAATAACTCGTTAAAACGAGAAAATATCTTGGATGGTGCTCTTGGCTCATTGCGCCAGGCTGGTTGCGCCAGGCTGGCGCTTTTTGGCGCATTGCGCCAGGTTGGCGCTTCTGGCGCTTTCTTCTAATTCTCTTTATGTTATGTGCCAGAACATCTGTGCCTTTATGGTACCCGACATCCTTTCACATGTTAATTCCGTTCTTAGTAGGAAAAAACTCTTATATACGTAGTATAGTCCATTCAGGGAAACCATTTCTGCCACGAAGAGAATGTTCCCATCCCACTCATACATCTCTCTTGAGCAATAACCGATTCTAAAAAGGTTGTGTGCGTTTCTCGAAAGACTTGACCATACCGTAATCTTAAAGTGAATTCTCTACTACATCCATCTTCTCACTAAGCATGTATTCTAATAAGCCATGCTTTCGTAAGCAGAGAGCATTATATAATATAATGTTCTGCTGCGTTAGAATCCTTTAATAATGTTACCTACGTAAACGTATTGAAAGGTTTGTAATATCTTTCTTATTGAAAGCTTCTTAGCAAAAGGCAGACAATATTTTATTTATGTTAGCTTCACTATCCCCTCAATTCGAGGCTAAGTCCATGATTGTAGGGGGAATATACGGTTAACCCTTCGATCTCGTTGGAGAGATAGATGTAACAGACTGCTCATGACCGAGAACTGGATGGTACTGTATTGGCTTACACTGACAGCCGTCTCGCTCGCTGCCTGGCTGTATTCATCATGAGTTGCCAGTTACTTCATTCAATGAAGGAATATAATAAAATTATTCTCGCCGCCTAAGGAAGCTCTTAATAATGCAAATTTAAGCCAAACAACCTTTGTTAAATACCGAAGCTGAGTAGGTATTGTCGTAACAAACCTTTTAAGTGAAGTCCTTACCAGGAAAATCCTGTAAGGATATAGATAATTCCGTAGCAAACCACAAAGGCAACTATGGTATGCGTATATGACTTGTCATTCAGTAGTCGTATACAGCAAGTCTTGCTACTACATTCTTTCCTCTCCGTTCAGAGAGAGAATGGAAATCTTGCCCTCTTCGTTCTTTTCGTCAATAAACACGAATTAGTATTAGTTGAAAGAGATCACAATGAAAACTCTGGGATCGAAGAGAATCCCTCAAATTTTTATTCTCTTGGATATAAGGCCGTATTCTACGCCTCTATTATCTGGAAGAGCCTCTAATCAATGAATGAGAGCTCGTACGAATCTTGTTCAATTGGCAAACGATTGCCACTCTTTCTGTAAATGGTTGGTTGCATTATTTTAGAAGGGGGAAGATTTTAAAATCATCTTATTAGTAATGAACTAATTTTTTCCAATAAAAAAGGTCGCTAAGGTCTTATAAACTGAGAGACCTGCCCCCTTATTGGCTTCCAATTCTGATCTATCTTCCATTTCCTGTCCATCAAGTTGGGAGAAGAATGAGCAACCGGAGGAGAGCGCCTGCTTTTGTAAGGTGAAGAGCTTTTAGCAGTACCGATACTAACCTGACAAGGGCTACGGCCGCCTGTGCGACATCTTGAGTCCCCGCCAGGAAAAAAGCCGATCTTGCTCTTGCCTTTACTTGCATTAAGACTATCCTGAGAAGGGCGACGGTCGCCTGTGCGACAACTCCCGTCCTTATCAGAAGAAGGCCTCGAATGTCTTTCACCGTTCGCAGAATCAGGCTCTAACTCCATCTCCGATGAAGATCCTGGTTTATAGTTTCAGGCGCTTTGCGCCTCATCTCAGGCACTTCAGGTGCTTTGTGCCTCGTTTCAGGCGCTTTGCGCCTCATTTCAGGCGCTTCAGAGGTTTCAGGCGCTTCAGGCGCTTTGCGCCTCATTTCAGGCACTTCAGGAGCTTTGCGCCTCGTTTCAGGCGCCTTAGGCTCTTTGCGTCTCGTTTCAGGTGCTTTGTGCCTCATTTCAGCCGCTTCAGGCGCCTCTTTAGAATCCTCTCGCCTTGTCGGCGATTTGCGCCTGGCCGCCTCGTCCGAGCTGTCAAAGACTTCTATCGGACGGTATTTCTTAACAGGAAGGAAGAGATCCTTTCTCCTGGGAGGATCCTTCTTCAAAACTTCTATTAACGAAGATATCTACTGTTGCCTTTCTCCTAGGATCTTCGTAGAGTCGTCTTCTTTCCCTGTATCCAATCTAGGGGAAGGAGGATTTAATGAATAAATGTCTTTCTTCTTCTCAGGTGGATAGCCTTCCGGAAAACTTTCCGGGATAGAATCCCAAGCTAAGCGATTTCCACGATCTTTTAGAAGGTCTCGACAGCTTGTGAGAACTCCACCCTATTTTCCTTTCGATGAAGACTCGGATGACAATAAAAAAAAACTGTTTTAGGATGCCTTTCCAACGGCTATCCTTGGCAGTCTGGGACGCTACTACAGATCCTGCCGAGGGGACGCCCGACCGGTGGGGATTTTCTGAAACCTCCTTAAGGCTTTCGACATTCCTTCTCCTCTGGGCTTGTGAGGAGCCGATCGGAACGCACCCTCCACTTCAATGGGGAACACTATATTCACTTCTTACCTTTTAAGAGCTCGCTTTTGAGCTACATCCATTATCTTCAAATTTGCATATATAAATTTGTTAGTTTCTGTGGAGTAAGAAGGAGATGAGGATGCAAAACAATACTAGTACTGCTAATACTCTAACTGCTCGTTAGCACAAACGCTATTAAAGCTTATAAAGTAAGCGTATCTAGTTATATGCTTTTCTGACTTCCTAAAGTAGGAAACTAGAGTTTAATATTTCCTCAATAAAGTTGTAACCTTTATTACATGTAATAATGAATAAATATTAATAATTCCCTTTATTGCAAACTATGTGAGTGTCTACCGATAATTTCGGTAGTTACACTTCATATATTCTTCGAAATTTTCGAAGTAAAATTTATTAAAAAGTTAATAAAAGCGTATGCCGAACCAAAGACCCAGTACTTCCCTGCAAAAGACAGCCCAGAAGATCGATGGCGATGAAACACGAAAATCAAGTCAGGAGGTACCGCAAACGTTTTGTTTACGATACGGCGACAGAGAAAAATCTGGTTCTAGAAGGTAATGATTCCTATTCCTGCCACCCAGCGGCAGGATGGTAGATCACCTGACCTACCTACCTGTAGCGTGTGCCGCGAAATTCGAATTTCTGTCGGGGAAGACGGAGTCTTAGCTAAGTATATATCTGTCAGGGAAGTTGAATGTATGAAAATAGATTTTCAAATTAATTCATATTTTTCCTAACTTACATACCTGAAGGTCTCTACATATGAATTTTACTTGTAGTGTGAGCTATGAATGACCATTTAACTTTGAAAGAAGGTAGTTAACTACCGACAGTAGGGATGGGAAGCTCGCCCACCCAGATGGTACACACTCACTCTGCCTTTTGGCCCAGGTATCATTATGAGAGGTGGCTGAGGTGGCCCATAAATGTAAGGACCTACAGGTTTGTATTGTAGGAAAAATGATATTGTTATGATACAATAAAGTTTTATACATACTTACCTGGCAGATATATACTTAGCTTTAGACTCCGTCGTCCCGACAGAAATTCAAATTTCGCGGCACACGCTACAGGTAGGTCAGGTGATCTACCATCCTGCCACTGGGTGGCAGGAATAGGAACCATTCCCGTTTTCTAATGAGATTTTTTCTCTCTTCCACCTGTCTCCTGCAGGGAGGCTGGGTGGGCCATTAATTGTATATATCTGCCAGGTAAGTATGTATAAAACTTAATTGTATCATAACAATATCACTTTTATACATTCAACTTACCTGTCAGATATATACTTAGCTGATTGGCACCCTTGGTGGTGGGTAAGAGACAGCTAAGTACTGAAATAGACAGGTAAGCAACATATGTTGTAGGTGAAGATAAACCTTGGTTCCTACCTGATTAAGCGGAAGACTTCGTGGCTACTGCCCAGGAGTCTGCTTCGCTTCAAGAGCCTCGGCGAGATAGTGATCTATGGCTAAGAGTTCTTGTGGGTCTGCCAATGGGGTCTTATCCACTTACTCGGCAGAGCATAAATGGCCTTTGTCAATGGGTGCTAATCCACTAACATGACAATACACCTGTTTTAAAAGCATATTCAAGGAGCAAAACACCGATCCCGACCACCTGATCCTAACACCCGGGTTAGTTCTAAAGATTGTAAGGAGTATCCCCAACTCCTGACAACAACCAAAAACTCAACACCACAATACAAGCACACAAAAAAGTACAAAAAAATATTTTGTACACCCTCTTTTGTCAGATATTCCTCAGTTCCTTCTGACAAAAAGCAACGGCCGCCTGTGCAACAACTAGTGCCTCTGACAGTCAAAACCAAGAACATATCTAACTAAAGGGTTTACGTACACAAATTAATTAAGGATCAGTCTTTGCTCCAAGTCCCAGCACCGTATCCGCTGACACAAACGGACTGAGAGAGAAGCATTTCTCATAAGTTACCCTGACATCCTTCAGGTAATGAGATGCAAAAACTGAATTGCATCTCCAATATGTCGCTTAGAGGATATTCTTCAGTGACATATTCCTTTGAAAGGCTAGAGACATAGCAACTGCTCAAACTTCATAAGCTTTAACTCTAAGAAGTTTGAAGGAGTCATCTGGGCAATTACTGTGAGCCTCAGTAATAACACTTCTTACAAAGAAGGCTAAGGCGTTTTTAGACATGGGTCTTTTAGGGTCCTTCACAGAACACCAGAGACCCTGTTGACAACCTCCCAGCTGCTTCTTTTTACTAAGGTAAAATTTAAGGGCTCTGACCGGGCAAAGGGACCTCTCAATTTCTTTACCTACTAGGTTCGAAAGGCCCTTCACTTCAAAGCTCCTGGGCCAGGGCTTTGAAGGGTTTTCATTTTTCGCCAGGAATAAAGTCTGGAACGAACGAACAAATAGCAGCATCTCCTTTAAAACCAACCCGAAAATCAAGCGCGTGTATCTCGCTCGTTCTTTTGGCTGTAGCGAGAGACAACAGGAATAAATACTTCCTCGTAATGTCTCTGAAGGAGGCAAGGTGTGGAGGTTCGAACTTCTTTGAGGTTATGAATTTCAGGACCACATCCAGATTCCAGCTTGGGGTTCTAGGGGTATTGATCTTTGAAGTCTCGAAAGACCGGATCAGATCATGAAGATCTTTGTTGTCAGCTATTTCCAGGCCTCTATTCCTGAAAACAGCTGAAAGCATACTTCTGTATCCTTTGATGGTGGATACAGAAAGGTGCGATTCCTCCCTCAGGAAAAGAAGGAAATCGACAATGTTGGTCACAGAGGTATTGGAGGAGGACAGCTTCTTCGATTTACAATATCTCCTAAAGACTTCCCACTTCGATTGATAGACTCGCATAGTCGAAGGTCTGCGGGCTCTAGCGATAGCGTTTGCAACTTTTCGAGAAAAGCCCCTCGTTCTGACGCGTCTTTCGATAGTCGAAAGGCAGTCAGAGCGAGAGCGGGGAGGTTTTGATGATACCTCTCGAAGTGGGTTTGTCTGAGCAGATCTGCTCTGTTTGCAAGAGATCTGGGGAAGTCCACCGTCCAACTTCCTAGTACCTCTGTGAACCAATCTTGAGCTGGCCAATAAGGGGCTTCTAGTGTCATCCTCATCCCCTTTGAGGCCACGAATTTTCTGAGCACTTCGCCCAGAATCTTGAATGGGGGAAAGGCGTATGCATCGAGGCCCGACCAATCTAGTAGAAGGGTGTCGACAGCGAATGCTCTCGGATCCTCTACTGACGAGCAGAAGATGTCTATCCTCTTGGAGAGGAACGTGGCAAACAGGTCTATGTGAGGCCTCCCCCATAGAGACCAAAGTCTTTGACAAACTTCTGAGTGGAGGGTCCACTCTGTGGGAAGGACCTGGTTCCTCCTGCTCAGTCTGTCTGCTCTCACGTTCCTCTCTCCCTGAACAAATCTCGTGAGGAGGATGATGTTTCTCTCCTTTGTCCAGACCAAGAGATCCCTCGCCAGTTCGAAGAGGGAGAACGAATGAGTCCCGCCTTGCTTTCGGATGTACGCCAGAGTGGTGGTGTTGTCCGAGTTGACCTGGACCACCCTGTCTCTGACTACTGACTCGAAGCACTTGAGGGCAAGGTGTATGGCTACCAGTTCCTTGCAGTTGATGTGCCATGACACCTGTTCCTTCGTCCAGGTGCCCGACACTTCTCTTGTTCCTAGAGTTGCAACCCATCCTGTTTCCGAAGCGTCGGAATACAACACTTGGTTTGGGTTCAGAACGGATAAGGACAATCCCTCGTTCTTTTTGAGAGGGGTTAACCACCATCTCAAGTGATCCTTCACTTCGAGAGGGATCGGGAACGAGTCCGAAAGTTGCCCTGTTTTCCAGTTCCAGACTTTCTTTAGGAAGAATTGTAGAGGGCGAATGTGAAGTCTCCCTAGGGAAAAGAACTGTTCCAGTGAGGAAAGAGTCCCCAGAAGGCTCAACCATTCCTCGCTGAATTGCGTTCTTTCCCTAAGAAGTTCGAGACTTTCATAAAGTCTCGAACTTCTCTCCTGCAAAGGAAAAACTCGAAAACCCCGAGAATCCATCTGAATCCCCAGATAAACCAGGTTCTGGCTGGGGATCATCTGAGACTTCTTGAGGTTGATGAGTAATCCTAGCGATCGAATCATGTCTAAAGTCGATTTTAGGTCCTCCAAACACTGGTTCTCCGATCAGGCCGTGATTAGCCAGTCGTCCAAGTACAGGGAGATGTTTATTCCCTGTAAATGAAGCCACTTCGCTACGTTCTTCATCAGGTTTGTAAAAACCTGAGGCGCTGTGGACAGGCCGAAACACAAGGCCCTGAACTGATAAATCTTTTCCTTTATTATGAAACGAAGGTACTTCTTCGACGAAGGATGAATGGGAACATGGAAGTAGGCATCTTGTAAGTCCAGGGAGACCATCCAAACTCCTGGACGTAGGGCAGACAGAACTGATGCAGAAGTTTCCATGCGGAACTTCTCCTTTTCTAAAAACCGATTCGGAGCACTTACATCTAGAACCGGTCTCCAACCCCCCCCGAAGCCTTCGGGACTAGAAAAAGGCGGTTGTAAAATCCCGGGGAGTGGGGATCTAGCACCAGCTCAATGGCCCCCTTGTTCCACATTTGCTTTACCATCTGAAGGAGCGTATTTCTCAGCACAGGGTCTTTGTAACGAGCGGACAGTTCCCGAGGAGTTGAAGTCAGGGGAGGTCTGTCCCTGAAGGGGATGATATATCCCTTCCTCAGAACCGACATCGACCAGGGGTCGGCTCCTCTCATGGCCCAGGCTTCCGCGTACAGGCGGTCCCCGGGTTACGACGGTTCCGGCTTACGACGTTCCGAGGTTACGACGCTTTTTCTTAAATATTCAATGGAAAAATCCGTCCTGGGTTACGACGCTTGTTCCGAGGTTACGACGCTGACGCTTCCGACGCTCCGAGTTAACGACGCTTTTAAAAAACGCATACTATGATAAAAATCCTTTATAGTTTGCACAGTTATTAATAATAAAAATAAGTTCTGGTTAGATTACAACAAAATTTTGAGATTATGATGATTTCGACACTTTTTATGTTGTATTTTTCTATGTTTTTTAGTGACGCCTCATATGCGGAACTAGTTTTCCGAGCGAAATGAATACATACTAGTTTACATATAACAGTCCAAAAGCGCAAATAATGAAAAAATCATTGCTTGTTGTTTTCCAGTAATAATAACAAAACGAAGTTTCTGGTTAGATTACAACGCAAATTCCAAGTATCCAAAGAGAGACATTATCCAGTAATTTGATCAGAGAGAGAGAGAGAGAGGAGAGAGAGAGAGAGAGAGAGAGAGAGAGAGAGAGAGAGCGTCTTCCGACGCTCCGAGTTAAGTAGACGAGAAGTGTTCGTTTCGTTAAACGGCCTCTGACTCATGCCAGTTAAATGTTTTGTTGATACTAATAATATAAGCCTATTTAAAGATACGTACTTTAATTAGTCTATATGATACGTAAATAGTAATCAAACTGTTCTTGTAGCCCTCAATATTTGGCAAAATCGAAGTATCCAAAGAGAGACATTATCCAGTACGTAATTTGATCAGAGAGAGAGAGAGAGAGAGAGAGAGAGAGAGAGAGAGAGAGAGAGAGCGAGAGAGAGAGAGAGAGAGAGAGAGAGAGAGAGAGAGAGAGAGAGAGAGAAGAGAGAGAAAGAGAGAGAGAGAGAGAGAGAGACGCTTTGGCAACAATGGTCTCGGGGGTTTTTATAGCTTCCTTCTGCTTGATGATCGTGGATATTGTAGAAGGATTTCGACCATACTCGTTTGCCAAATCGACGATACGAACGCCACGTTCATGCTTTGCTATAATTTCATGTTTTGCTTCATCGAAATCATTTTCTTGGGTTTTTCTTATCACCTGCTTTGTCTTTAGCTTTGAGACCCATGGTTAATAATAAAATAGACAAAATAACACGAAAAATAGCGCAAATACAACGAACTAAACAACGACGTGTTAACATGCAGCACCAACAAACAAACAGACTGAACGCCATTATCGTCGCCTATACAACTAACACTCATCGCAAAATCGTATCTCAAATATTTTGTTGTATATCAAAGCTTGTATTTTCGCAAATTTTCTGTTGTATCTCAAAACATTCGTATATTAGGGCAATCGTATGTCAAGTTTCCAATGTAATTTGATCAGAGACTAGAGAGAGAAGGAGAGAGAGAGAGAGAGGGATGAGAGAGGTAGAGAGAGAGAGAGAGAGAGAGAGATAGAGAGAGAGAGAGAGAGAGACGCTTTGGCAACAATGGTCTCGGGATTGACGTAACATGTTATTGTTATAATACAATTAAGTTTGTTCATACTTACCTGGCAGATATATATATAGCTGATTCTCCGAAGGCCGACAGAATTTCAAAAACTCGCGGCACACGCAGTGGGCGGCATGGTGTAGTACCCATTCCCGCCGCTGGGAGGCGGATATCAGGAACCATTCCCATTTTCTATTCATATTTTGTTTTATCAGTGCCACTGTCTGCCTGGGGAGGTGGGTGGGCACTTAATTATATATATCTGCCAGGTAAGTATGAACAAACTTAATTGTATTATAACAATAACATTTTGTTCATGAAACTTACTTGGCAGATATATATATAGCTGAATCCCACCTTCGGATGGTGGGAAGAGACAGAATAGGATTTGTAGGAAAACTTAAATTAAGTAGATGATATACACCTTGGTTCCTCACCTGTTAGCAAAGTAGACTCTGTGATTACTGTCACTACAGCCTGCTTGTGCTTAATCAGAGTTGCCAGCCAGGTGGAGACCTGTAGTGCTGGTGCGCTCTGAATGCTCTGTCAACGGGGACGTGACCTCAATGTGACAAGAGCATAGAGCCATACAAATGAGGGCAACGAAGCAACTGACCACCACCTGACCAACTAACAAAGACCCCCTGAACACTAAGCTAAAAGATGGGAGGTCTTCACCAAAGTCCCCCCCCCCCCCCCCCCCGAAACCCCCCCCCACCCCCCTCACCACAACCAAAACACACAACAACGTAAAAAAACCTAACCTAAACCTCACTAAGGGTAGGGAGAGAGCTTACCTTCAGCCCCCAAGACTGTGTCTGCAGAAACGTATGGCCCAAGAGAACAACAGTCCTCGTATATCGTTCTCACATCTCTCAAGTAGTGTGAGGCGAATACTGAATTGCTCCTCCAAAAGGTGGCGTCAAGGATGTCCTTGATCGACATGTTCCTTTGGAAGGCAAGCGAGGTTGCAACAGCTCTGACCTCGTGAGCTTTCACTCGCAAGAGGCTCAAATCGATCTGTGTGGAAGACGAATGAGCCTCTTTAATGACGTCCCTCAGAAAGAACGCCAAAGCGTTCTTGGATAACGGTATATCGGGTCGTTTAACCGAACACCAGAGATTTCTGAGGGACCTCTTACTTCTTTAGTCTTGTGGAATAAAAACTTTAAGAGCCCTGGACAGGGCACAGGACTCTCTCCGGTTTCTTGGCCCACAAGGCTTGTCATACCCTTGATTTCAAAGCTCCTTGGCCAAGGGTTTCGACGGGTTTTCATTCTTTGCTAAGAAAGTGGGACTCAAGAGCAGACAGCATTGTCCCCCTTGAAGCCCACTCTCTTACAAATGGCCTGAATTTCGCTAACTCTCTTCGCCGTCGCCAGAGCAGTTAGGAAAAGAGCCTTCTTAGTCAAGTTCCTAAGAGACGCTTCATGTAAAGGTTCGAAAGGACTCGACATTAACAGTCTAAGGACTAAGTCCAGGTTTCCAAGAAGGAGGCCTCGCCTGAGGTATCTTGGAAGTCTCAATGATCTCAGAGATCGTGAAGATCCCTGTTATCAGACCAGGTCTAGTCCCTCTGTGTCGGAAGACTGCCGACAGCATGCTCTTATATCCCTTGATGGTCGGACCAGGCCAGTTTCTGCACATTTCTTAAAAATAGCAGGAAATCGGCTATCTGGCTCACAGAGGTAGAAGGAAGAGGAATTCCCTCCTTTCTACACCATGCCCTGAAGGAAGCCCACTTCGACTGGTAAACAGCTCTCGAGACGATCTCCTAGCATTGGCGATCGCCTTTGCAGCTGCTTTAGAAAAAACCTCTCGCTCTGGCCAGCTTTTCGATAGTCTGAACGCAGTCAGACCCAGAGCGGAGAGTTTTGGTGTATCTTGCGAAGTGGGGCTGTCTGAGTAAGATCTTTCCTCCAGGGCAATTGTCCTCGGAAAGTCTATGATGAATGACATTACCTCTGTGAACCATTCTTTCGCGGGCCACATCGGGGCGATCAGGGTCAACCTACGTCCCCTCTCCGATGCCGCGAACTTCCTTACTACTTCCCCCATGATCTTGAATGGCGGGAAGGCATATAAAGTCCAGGTTCGTCCAGTCCCAGAGCAGTGCGTCTATCGCGACTGCTCCCGGATCCAACACAGGAGAGCAATAAAGAGGCAACCTCTTTGTTTCTCGCGTCGCGAAGAGGTCGACTAACGGACACCCCCACAGTCTCCAGAGCTCTCGACAGCGTCCTGGTGCAACGTCCATTCCGTCGGCAGGATCTGATCTTGTCGGCTGAGAAGGTCTGCTCTGACGTTCTGGACTCCCGCGATAAATCTCGTCAGGATCCTTATCCGTCTCGCATCTGCCCACAGCAGAATCTCCCTCGCTAAATAAAACAGAGGACGGGAGTGTGTACCTCCCTGCTTCTTTAGGTACGCCAGGGCTGTGGTGTTGTCCGATTGACTTGGACTACTTTCTCTGCAACCTTTTGTTGGAAGAACTGTAGCGCCAGAAAAACCGCCGCTAGTTCCTTTACATTGATGTGCCCAGGACACCTGTTCCCCCTTCCAGGTGCCTGACACTTCCTCCCCTCCCAGTGTTGCTCCCCATCCCGACACCGAAGCGTCGGAAAACAACACTAGGTTCTGGGCTCCGAAGGTTTTTTTTTTTTTGGGGGCTTTAGGGACAACCCCTCTTGAAACTTCCGAGGATCCAACCACCATCTTAGATGGTTCTTCACCGATTCGGTGATGAAAAGGGTCGCATCCAGATCCTCTCTGACTCTCCATGCGTCTGCTAAGAAAAACTGGAGAGGTCTGAGGTGTAGTCTCCCAGGGAAACAAACTTTTCCAGCGAGGAAATGGTTCCCAGCAGACTCCATCCATTCCCTCGCCGAGCAAGCTTCCTTCCCCAGGAATGCCGAGACTTTCTCTAAGCCTTGCAGCTGTCGTTCCTGGGACGGAAACGCTCGAAAAGCCACTGAATCCATCTGAATCCCCAGATACACGATGGACTGTGTTGGGGTCAGATGCGACTTTTCGAGGTTGACTAGAAGTCCCAGGGACTTCCGCCAAGGCCAACGTGAAGTGAAGGTCCTTCAGACACCTTTCTTCTGACGATGCTCTGATAAGCCAATCGTGAGATACAGGGACACTCTCTTTTCCTGCAGAATGTAACCATCTCGCTACGTTCTTCATGAGCATGGTAAATACCATCGAGCCGTGCTTAAACCGAAACAAAGGCTCGGAATTGCCAAACTTTTGTTTGTCCCTTAGCATAAACCTCAGAAACTTCCTTGAAAGAGGGTGGATAGGCACGTGAAAGTATGCGTCCTGTAGGTCCAAGGACACCATCCAGTCGCCCGGTCTTAAGGCTCCTAGAACCGACTGAGGTGTTTCCATCTTGAATTTTTTCTTTTCTACGAAAAGATTCAAGCTGCTTACGTCCAAGACTGGACGCCACCCGACGACTGTTTGGTACCAGGAAAAGTCTGTTGTAGTATCCTGGTGACCCCAGGTCTAGGACCTGCTCCACCGCTCTTTTTTCGAGATCATTTGTTCCAAAAGATCTAAAGAACCTGCTGTTTCTCCCCTTGATACGACGGGGAAAGATCTCTGGGAGTCGTTGAAAGAGGAGGAGGGTCTACAAAGGGGATCTTGTACCCCTGTTCTACTATCTTGAGGGACCACGCATCTGTATCTCTCTCTCCACGCTCCCGCAAAGAACTTTAGCCTGGCTCCGACAGGCATCTGAAAGGACTTTCTTTTCATTTAGAGGTTTTAGGTTTGAAGGAACCTCTTCTCTTGCAAGTCCTCTCCCTCGAGGAGCAGCTCTCGAGGGAGGAGCGCTCCGAAAGGGTTTAACCTTCCTAGGAGGTCGTCCCGACGACGACGTGATAGGGACTGCAGGACGTCTAGAAGACTGGGCCAAGAGATCCTGGGGTAGCCTCTCTTGTAGGCTCACTGCCAGGTCCCTTACCATAGCCTGGGGGAAGAGATGGCTCGAAAGAGGTGCAAAGAGAAGTTCTGCTTTCTGCGATGCAGAAACAGACTTCGCTGTGAAATTGCATAATAGCGCTCTCTTCTTGAGGAAAGCAGTGCCGAAATGAGACACTAACTCTTCCGAACCATCCCTGACGGCCTTGTCCATGCATGACAACACATTGGACAGCTCCCCCAGACTCAAAGAATCAGGACTCCTAGATTGAAGATCCAGGGCTCCTAGGCACCAGTCTAGGAAGTTAAAGACTTCCAGAGTCTTTAACAGACCTTTCATGTGATGGTCTATCTCCGTGGGTGTCCAAGAAATCTTCGCGGACGACAAAAGGGATCTCTTCTGGGCGTCTACCAGACTATCAAAGATCCCCTTGGGAAGAGGACGGGATCTTAATTCCCACTTCCGATTTGGTCTCATACCAAATGCCGCCTCTCCCACTCAGAAAACCGGATTAGGAAGGCATCCTTTGGAAGGGAGGAATGCGAAAGTCGACTTGCCCTGATCCTTCCGACGTTCCAATCCAGTCCTGCAATTTCTTGGAATGCTTTCTTAGTGGATAAGGAAGTCTTCATCTACCACCACTTCCGAACCTTGCCCGACTTCGAAGAGGAAAACTGAGAGGGCGGAGACTTAGGAGCTGCAGGCTGGAACTTTTCCCCAAACAAGGAACGTAAAAGTCGTACCAGCACCTTGTAGTCGGAAACCGACGAAGCTGACGGCTGTTCTTCCTCTACTGAGTCAGCCGGACTACTATGTTCTCCTTCCTCCCGAAGAGGCAAAGGAGATAGGACCTCTGGAGAGGGCGTGCGCCCCGCGGGTCTAGCCTTCAACAAAGCTTCCGAGGAAGACTAACATCCGCCTCTTCAAAGCGACCGACCTTCTGTCGATCTTTAGAGCTCGAACCACGAAGAGCTTCCTGACCCTCGCTGCGCGTCCAGAGAGGAAACTCTAAGTCCTCTCTCGAGGAGCGTCCTTACGCTTGCGGCCTCAAGCGTCCAGCTTTCGCTTTCAAAGCGTCCTTCTGAGCGCTCTCAAAAGCCTTCTCCACAGGCAAAGCGTCAAACAAAGCCACCCGACGAGCGTCCTGCCGAGCGTCTTCAAACGCGTCCTCCAAGGCGTCCTGTCGAGCGTCCTCCAAGGCGTCCTGACGCGCGGGTGGAGACAGCGACGAACGAGGAGACAGAGAAGGAGACTGCCTCGTCCTCTTGACAGGCAGTCTAGCGTCCTTCCGCCGCTTAGGCTCAACTGCTGCTGGGCGAGTCTTTCGAGCCAATAAGGTCGACAATTGGTCTTGGAGCGACGCAAGAAAACTCTTCGATTAGGTGAAGAACCGAGAGGAGGTGAAGGGCTTGCGCCTGCGAGAGACGAGGGGCGGGGGGACGCCTCCTTCCTTCTCACAGAACAGCAACCTGCCTCTCCGAGGCGCCGCGAGAAGCGCTTCTCAGCGTCGTCCTCGGACGACGTCCTACCTCTCTTCTGAGGAGGAAACGCGTCATACGACGCAGGCGACGACCGCAACGAGAGCGGAGAGAGGGGACGTAAAGCGTCCTCCCTAGGAAAAGTCCTTTTCAACGGACGTGAGTCACTCCGAGCGCTCCACCCCTTGCGCGGGGGGGAGGGCGCCTCGGAGGACGAAAAACAGTCCTTTAGGAGGATGCGAGCCTGAGCACGCTCCTTGGCAGCCTGGGAAGTAGCAACAGGTCCTGCCGAAGGGACGCCAGATCGGTGGGGAGCCCCCGTAACCCTCTTGCGGCTTTCGACATGCCCACTCCCTGAGGTCTGGGAGTCCGACAGAGGTCTAGACCTAGAGGCATTATGGGGCCGATCTGACGCCCCCTCCACACACTAGGGGCACGATCACACACTTTAGTCGAGCCGTTTTCAAGGGCCAACACTTTGGACTCTAGAGTGCGCAATGACTCCTAGAATCAGAGAAAGGGCATTACCTTCTCCAGACACAGAACTAGGGCCCTCAGGCAACAACACAGGATTAGGTGAAGCAAATTCTACTGGTGTTAATATAGGCGAAATGTTACTTCCCTTACCTTTCGTAGAACCGCTTTTAGAGGAAGACCTCCTGATCCTATCGCGTTCTAGCTTACGCCGATAGGATTCATACACCTTCCATTCATCCTCAGTCAAACTTTTGCATTCAATGCAACGATCAACTAGCAAACAAACATGCCCCCTACACCCCATACATACTGTGTGGGGGTCTACCGATGATTTCGGTAGCCTCACCTTGCAATCACTCCTCACACACACTCTGAAGCTCACTGAACTTGATCCCGACCATCACGTTCATACAAAGCCAATCCAAAATCCAAAAACAGTCCACTATCGCGTATGCCAATCCAACAATCCAGAGTTCAAAACCAAAAGCAATCCAGATACTTATAACGAGGTTAAATCCAAAAATCCTGGGCGGAGGTCTGTAAACAGGGTGTTTACCGACCGGCGACAGAAAAAAATATGAATAGAAAATGGGAATGGTTCCTGATATCCGCCTCCCAGCGGCGGGAATGGGTACTACCACCTGGCCGCACTGCGTGTGCCGCGAGTTTTGAAATTCTGTCGGCCTTCGGAGAATACAGCTATATATATATCTGCCAAGTAAGTTTCATGAACAAAGTTTATTTTCTGAACAGATAGGACAGAGAAGTGTTCGTTTCATTAAACGGCCTCTGACTCATGGCAGGAAATGTTTTGTTTGATACTATATATAAGTTCCTATTTAAAGATACATTTACTTTAATTAGTCTATATGATACGTAAATAGTAATCAGCTGTTCTTGTAGCCCTCAAGATTTTGCAAAATCACTCCAGGTTGTACATAAAACTTCAAGAATGTAGTGTCACCAGAGGATTACAATAGTTTTTACCTTCAAGAACCAGCATTCTTTTATGAAAATAACTCCAGGTTGTACATAAAACTACAGGAAACAACATGTAGTGTAACCAAACGGATTACAAGTAAGGTTTTTATAAACTTTTTATAGTTTAAGACTATTTCCAAGCGTCGTTCCGGCTTACGACGATTTTCGGCTTACGACGATTTTCGGCTTACGACGCGTCTCAAGAACGGAACCCCCGTCGTAACCCGGGGACTGCCTGTATTCCAGTAGCCTGGCGCCCACTGGTGTTTGGAGGTTCTGCACATCATTTTCCCTTTTCAAAGGGACGGAAGGTTGGCCTTCCTCGCTTATCGGCAATCTTCCTTTTGAAGGGGGGTCATGTATTAGGACCTCCACAAAAGGGCGGCTGATACAGACGAGAAACTTTCTTAGCAGCCGTCGTAACCGTTCTGCTCTTCTTTGCCAATTGGACAAGAAGGTCTTGGGTCGCCTTCTCAGTTAGCGAGTGAGAAATCTCCTTCACTAACTGTGTAACTGAGAAGGGAACAGATGTTCTGATAAAGGAGCGAACAGCAAAGCAGTTCTTTGTGAAGGAGAAACAGCCTTGGTCAAAAAGGAGCCAAAAACCGCTCTCTTTTTCAGTATCCCTGCTCCAAAGAGGGAAGTTACTTCTCCAGAGCCATCCTGGACCGCCTTATCAATACAGGCCAGAATGCTATGAAGTACTCCTGGGCTGAGACCTTCTGAGTCTTGAGACTTCTTAGACATTACCCCAAGGGACCAGTTCAAGAAATTAAATACTTCCAAGACGTGGAAGAGTCCCTTGAGGAGGTGGTCCAATTCAGACATGCTCCAAGTCGCCCGTGCAGAGGATAAGGCGTGTCTCCTGGCAGAGTCTACCAGACTCGAGAAGTCCGACTCTGCAAAAGCAGGAAGAGACAGACCCATAGTCTCTCCTGTTTCATACCAAATGCCTCTCCTACCTGCCAGTCTGGCCGGGAGGCATACAAAAGACAGTCTTTCCCAAGTAAGTCTTTCTTGGAGTTCATCCAAGAACCGAGAGACTGGAGTGCCTTCTTCATTGAAATGGCTGGTTTCATTTTCAAGAATGAAGAGGACTTATAGGCCTTGTTACTTGAATATAGTGAGCGAGGAGAAGGAGGTGCGGCAGGGCTCAGCGACTCTCCGTATTCCTGGAGTAGAAGTGCGGATAACGTCTTATAATCAGACAGTCCTTCATTAGCTGGAGACTCGTCTTCCGAGATATCCTCTAGCTCGAGACCAGCTGAAGGAGAACGATCCCTTGAAAAGGATAAGTCCTTTGTAGGTCGCACACGCTCTGAAGTAGAAGGGCTTCTATTCGGGGAAGGGCTGGCCGAAAAAGACGCTCTATGTTCCATTGGAAGAGAACCAGAAGTCTTTTCTAGTCTCTTGCACGATACAACAGGTCTTGCAGAAGCCTGAAGTCCAGAAGCGGGAGATCGCTTGCGAGGAGAATAACTCTTGGAAGGCGATTCGCACCTGAAAGATTCCGCGCGCCTGGAAAGTTCCACTTGTGTGGAAGGTTCCGCGCGCCTGGAAAGAGATTCCCGCTTGGAAAGTTCCGTGCGCCTGGAAAGATCCGCGCGCTTGGAAAGTTCTGCGTGCCTGGAATGTTCCGCGCGCCTGGAAGGTGACTCCCGCTTGGAAAGTTCCACTCGCCTGGAAGGAGACTCGCGCCTTGAAAGTTCCGTGCGCTTGGAATGTTCCACGCGCCTGGAAGGAGACTCACGCCTGGAACGTTCCGTTAGTGTGGAAGGTTCCGTGCGCCTGGATAGTTCCGAGCGCCTGCTAGGCTCCTCGCGTTTGGAAGGCGCCTCGTGCCCGGAAAGTTCCACGGAAAGATCCTTCTGCCTGCTATGCTCCACTTGCTTAGAAGGCTCCTCGCTCTTGGTTGTCTGTTCTCGCTTTGAAGGCGCCTTGCGCCTAGAAAGTTCCTTGTGCCTGTTAAGCTCCTCTCTCCCGGAAAGTTCCTCCTGCCTGGAAAGGGCTTCTGTCCTGCCTGGCACTTCTCGCCAAGATGGTTCTTCTAGGTCTGAAGAAAACCACTCATCTATAGGAGCTAGTTGCTTGGGAGAAAGCGGAGCATTCTCAGGAAGCTCGGACACAATTCCACGCTTCCTGGAAGAATGCGAAACAAGAGATCGGAACTCTGGTGCCTCTCGTTTGGAGGGAGGAACCTCTGAGCGCGCAGCGGACCTCTTGATAGGAAGGGAGGTATCCTTCTTACGAGGAGGTTTCTTGGAGAGAACTCCCACTAATGAGGAGATCTGTTCCTGCATTTTTTAGAAGGATATGAGTAGTAGGCCGCATCCCTGTCCTTGTTCGGAAAGAGGGAGGGCATCTGGAAGGCGTCTGGGGCTCCCTTACAGCAACGGGAGTCAAAAAGGCTCTCTTGGCTCTCTTGATTACCGAAGGTGCTTCTTCTGGGAAGCGCTCGGGACTTGATTCAAGAGCAGGCACTTTCCAGCTCCTCTTCAAGGGGCGAGAAAGATCCGTGTCTTTCCACCCTCTTCTAGGTGAAGGCTACTCTGAAGACGAGAAGCACTCACGAAGGATGCTTTTCCTATAGCGATCCCTGGCAGTCTGAGGCGTAACAGAACCTGCTGAAGGGACGCCTGACTGGTGGGGAACCCCTACCAACCTCCATACTGGCTTTCAACATTCCTTCTCCTCTGGGCCAGGGAGCTTGGAAGAGGTCTAGACTGGGGACACTCACATCACTGTCCACTGATACGTCACAACCACTCTTACCTTCTAATGCCACCATTTTGACTTGCATTCTTTGAAGGGTAGCCTTCAGATCTGAATCTGTAGGATTTGCAATGGGTGAAGGGGCAGATATAGAGGGAGAAGGATTAATCAATGTATGAGCAGGAGAAGCTAGAAAGCTAGATACTAGTTCGCTAGACCTAGATCTACTACGGCTTTTGGAAGCCTTCCTCAGCCTATCCTTTTCTAGCTTCTTCATATAAGAAGTAAGATCCTTCCATTCTTCTGCACTTAAACTCTCGCCTCTTTTACTTTAAAGGTGGTGCAAAGCAAAGAACATTCATACTTTTCTTACAAACGCCTGCATACAGTGAGGATCTACCGAAGTTTTCGGCATCCTCACCCCTGCAGCCCTCATTCACACATTACTCTCCAACAACACTCGAGTCAGACATTCTTAGAAAAATCCAAAATCAAGTTAAAAAAACGGTCCACAATAGCGTATGCCAATACAACGATCCAAGTACGTCACCAAAAGTCGGTCAAGAAGATCAATTGCAATGAAAAAAGAATTCCAGCCAGGAGGTACCAACAACAATGTTGACAGTACTGGCGACAGAAAAAATCTGATTAGAAAACGGGAATGGTTCCTATTCCTGCCACCCAGCGGCAGGATGGTAGATCATCTGACCTACCTGTAGCGTGTGCAGCGAAATTTGAATTTCTGTCGGGACGACGGAGTCTAAAGCTAAGTATATATCTGACAGGTAAGTTGAATGTATAAAAATACAAATTACTTTGATAATTTGTAGTCTCTTCCTATATGAATATAAACCTTTAGTCTTTTCATGTGAGACTTCCTTTTGGTGGGTGGAGTCTGAGTAAACCTCTGAACCAACTGGTGGTTCTGCTCAACTGGGCCTCTTCCTGTTCTCAATAAGCAGAGGAAGGAGTTCCATGGCTCTGATCAGTTGAGCATATGGGATGTTCAACTGTCAGACTTCAGGGCTTTTCAAATGAATGAGTTTGTCACTGATTTAAAAATGGTTTAGATGAACCTGTTTCAGAGGCAAACCAGGTCCGGGTCCACCTGCTTAGTTGGTAGAGGCCTTTCCAAGGGCATGTAAAAGTGCCTCTGGCGAGGTAGAGGAGGGGGAAAGCAGTCTATCTGATCAGTTGGATCAAAGTGAATTATCTTGTCCTGAAACAAGATTATTCACCTGATCCAACACTCCGTCAGCCAAGGCTGACAACGGAAGTCCTGTCGAAGCCCTGGGTTCCCTCTTGGGTCCCCAATAAGATTAGAGGCGGGAGAGGCGATCTCCTGTAGAGAAGGTTGCAGCTGCTTCCCCGAGATCGTTGTGCTAACATATCAGTGTACGTATAAATCTCTGCAAAGGTCCTCTATATCTCGGGGGTGCCCGAGTCTCTTGGCTAAGGACTGTCTAGTTCTTCCAGAAATGGAGTTTTCATATTAAAAATAATATTGTAATACCCACCTAAACACCGGAATTAGCCCTGGTCACCTGACCAGCCTGAACAACACCCCACAAAAATTACCAACACTTAGGTAAAATTTTAACTGCCAGCGCTACCAACACTGCAGGTAAACATTGTTACCGAGTCACCTGTCTGCGGTTGGCGGCGCTGCTGCCAGCCGCCGGCCGACAGTGACTATTCCCATCAATCGCTAAATCATTAATCATTTGACGAGTGGAGGAGGGTGGGTGTCATTCAGGTGTTCAGGTAGATATTACAATATTAGTTTTAATATGAAAACTCCATATTGCAATACACCACCTGAACACCTGAATTAGCCCGATTTACAAACATTTCAATGGAGGTGGGCTCATTCATCGTTTCAGCCCGACCACTCAATGTACATTGGTATAAAACTCATTAAACCATTACCTTGGATTAATACCGATAACTCACCTTCCATCAATGATCAGGGGAGAAACGGAAGGAATGATTACCTCAACGTTAGTCTGATCAATAATTCTTGTCTTGGTCACGTCAAACTCCCATGAAGTATCATAAAACTTCTCATGTTTGTGGAGGGAACATACAACCTCACATGTGGCTGCGTAGCCTCCCATGTATAGAGGATAAGTCTCAAGGGCAGATCTTTCCAAAGCCTCCCATGTGGTATCATATACCTCTCATGTATGGAGTGGAACTAAACATCTCCCATGTGGCTGTTAGACTCCCATGTATGGAGAATAAGTTCCAAGGGCAGATCTTTTCTGACGTCCACTGAAGGCGAGTGATGAATTTAGAAGTCCCGATGAGGGAGCTGAGCTGCTGCCAAAGAACATACTTACCAGGGATAGTACACCAAACCCAGACAAAAACCAGAAAAGTAGGCAGACTAATCTATGAAAAAACGAGAACACAATAAAACTACTACTTCCCCTACCGATCCCACCCTAATTGCCAACTAACCTAACACTGAATTAACCGCTACGAACGGCCCTAGCGAGTAACCCCCCTCTGACACCAACTGTACATCTCTCAAGTAGAAAGAAGTAACTACCGACACTGATTTCCAAGTTGCTGCTTCCAAAATCCTGCTTACTGAGAAATTCCTCAGGAACGCCAATGACGTCGCCACACTCCTGATACTATGCGCTCTAGGGCACGAACATCGTTTCCCGAAACTGTGTCTCTGGGAATTCGTGTAAGAACTAAATACTGACATAACCCTGAGCTAATTTCGCTCGACTGCGCATACCCTCACTACCCAGTAACGTTAACGTTACACCTGAGTTGAATATACATTGGCGATGCCGCGCACGACCACTCCTACGAGTAAACAAAACACTGTTGCGGCAAACGTACACTAACCAAGACGATGACATAACCTTGAGCCAGTCTCTCTCATCTGTGAAAACCCCGCACCAGCCAGTGACTATGATATGACACCTGACTGACTACAATGGGCGAGCAACGCCCCCAAAAGCGAGGAGGTCGCAAAACGCGATCCAACTAACGCCGGTTACACCAATAGTAACTAGGAAGGAAGTCTGGAGCAGAAGCTACATTGATCAAGTGAGGGGAGGAAGTACTCCCTGAAACCCAGGAAACAAGGCCGAACCTACACTGAACACCTTGAAGGATTAATGGAACTATTCATAGGAAAAGGCTGAGAAAGAAGCAGGTGAGAAACAAGGAAGAAGCCACACTCGGAGGAACCACTGGAGCACCTAATGCCGACGTTGTGCGGGTGGTGAAAACCAACTTGTGCTGCACGCACCAAGGGTGCCTCTGAGATGGGCTACGAACAGCGGAACCGATGGGAACCGAAGAAGGAAATTACAAGCTACCTTAATGAAAGGAGGACACGGACACGTTACTAATGATGGTGCAGGCAAACTGACAACTGCCGTAGCCCCAACAATAACCGCGGTAGCACAATATATGTCTCCACCCTGAAAGCATAAAAATGGGAACTGAAGAAGGAAGATTGCCAGCTACTCTATGAAAGGAGAGGCTGAGGACAAATTATACTGACACAGTCAACGATGGCGAAGACGAATCGCCGACTTCCGTAGACCCCGGAAGAACTACGGCGGACAATTACGTCTCAAACCCAGTACAGGATGATAAAAATACGGAGTACGGAAACTCTGAAACTGCCTTTGAGCATCGAGACCAGCAGCCTGAGAACTACAGGAACCGTGGAAGGTCCTAAGAAAAAAGCCCCACCAAATAATTACTTCCCTCAACCCTAGAGAGAGAGAGAGAGAGAGAGAGAGAGAGAGAGAGAGAGAGAGAGAGAGAGAGAGAGAGAGAGAGAGTCGAAATCTGCAAATTTCAGGATGATATGGTGAAAAAAGAAAAACGGTTTGCTCAGGTGTGTTAATGGCAAAAAACAAAAAAAAAAAGGATGATAGAGAGAAGACCCCAAAGCAATCTCCAAAGAATGACTTGATAAAGTGATAAAGAAGACAGTGTAAAGACATGATAACTTTTAGAAGAAATTGGGAAAGAAAAAAACTATACAGATTCTGTTCCCCATGATAACCTTGGCAAACATCATTAAAAACTCAGGAAAATTCCTCCAGACGTGATCGTAAATATGATCGTGAATACAGTCCGCATTCAAACTACTGTAATTCGTCTTACGATAAATCGATTTTACGAAGGGTTAGTAAATAAATTTGACACTACTACATTTTGAAAATGTCTTTCAATATCTCGCGCGCAGCTGGCGTAGGCAGCTGCGTGCAGTCAGGCAGCAAGATGGTTTCAATACCCAATTTTGGCCAAAGGCCAAGTATGACTATGAGGTCATTCAGCGCTGAAAAGGAAATTGACAGTAAAAGGTGTAACAGGAGGAAAAACCCTCTCTGTTGCTATGGAGGAGTTATGAAGTTCCATTTGACAACGTCTGTGTGTGTGAGAGAGAGAGAGAGAGAGAGAGCGAGAGAGAGAGAGAAGAGAGAGAGAGAGAGAGAGAGAGAGAGAGAGAGAGAGAGAGAGGGTGTAATTGCTGTATGGATATTTAATGACTGAATTGGTTGTTGGTAGGTTCTGGGCTGTCTGCTGGTCCTGTTGATTGTTAGAGTTCTGTGTTTTGAGTGTTTTTGAGTCAGTCTTTAGTCAGAATCTGTGAAAGACAGTAGTATCGGCAGTGGTCTGTGAAGACATTGATAGCTATAGTCAGTCAAGTGGTGTGTTTTTGAATTGTTATTGGTTTGTTGCTGATTGCTGTTGGGTTTGATGTTATTAGTTGATTAGAGTAGTTGTGCCTGTGTTGGATTTGTTGTGCTTGCGAGTTCCTGTGGAGTTATATGTGAGTTTTTGTTGGTTGTTGAGGGTTGTTGATGGGAGCTGTTGTCCTTGGGTGCGGTTGTGAGTTGTAAGGGTTGTTATTGGTGAGCTGTTGTTATTCTTTGATGTTGTTGGTAGGTGTGTGGCTTTTGCCTTTTGCTGCTGTGTTTTTTGTGTTGCTTGTGGTTTGTGCAGTGGTCTTGGGTTGTGTTGTTCCTTTTTTGTTGTTGTGTTGTTGAGATTTTTGGTGTTGTGTCGAGTTGTGGTTGTGTTCCTTGATTATTGTTGTGTTGTTGTTTGTCCTTGGTTGTTGTGTTGTTGTTGTTATTGGGTTGTGGTCTTTTTTGGTTTGTTGTTGTTGGTATCTCTTGTGACCTCGACCAGTGGACAGCACAGGATAGCCCGGAGTATCTGGAGAGTTGGTAAGTATGTGTGTTTTGTGTCGTTTTTGTTTTTGTTTTGTTTTTTGTAGCTATAGGTCAATTGTCCTGCTGTATTTTGTTGTGTAATGAAGAAAGTGTGACTGGGGTGGGTTGGGTAGCAGGAGTGATTAGGTTAATGTGGGGAGGGTTTTGCAACTTGAGCAAATTACAATCGTCTAACTTCTCCCACCTCCATAACTTTACACCATCTTCTAAGCTAATAAGTATTATCTTAACAATATATACGTATATAACTGCGTACAGCCATGAACAACCGAATGAGACACTACTTTGTTTGCTAATACGATGGAATCCTAGCAACGCAACCATCTGTTTATTGTATTCAAACCATGTACAACAGTAAAGACTTAGTATATTATGTAAATGTGGCAGAAGCTGGTAAGGTAATATTACCGGCATCGGCAACAAGAATAAAATTCTCCAAGCTTTATGTGAATTCAAAACACAGTAGTTGTAAAAAGAAAAAAAAACTACTAGCATGAAAGAGCTCATTACTGCTGTTTTCACACTGACAAATGATAATTTACGTTAAGTTCGTGATACGATGAGAGTGAAAACAAACGGAATCCACTGAAAATTACGCAAACTCTTAACAGAGGGTTAAAGAGTAATTGCAATGAGCGTATTAGTCAAATCTTGTACTTGAAATTAACGTCGTGAGACGAACACTATGACCCTTTCCTTTCCTTCCATTACAGCCAATCCCCGGGTTACGACGGGTTTCGGCTTACGACGTTCCAAGGTTAAGGCGCTTTTCAATTATATTTCATCAGAATTATTTGTTTCCAGGGTTACGACGCCTACAATGCTCATCTGGCAGAAGAAATATGACACCAAAAATGCAAAATAATCATATTTGAAGGTTTTCTGGATGAAAAATGCCATAAGAATGCAGTTTACATAGTTTTTTAATGCACCCAAAGCATTAAAAGTAAGGTTTTCTTAGGATTTTTTTATGATGTTCCGGCTTACGAACGATTTTCGGGTTACAACACGTCTCAAGAACGGAAAACCCCCGTCGTAACCTGGGGACTGCCTGGTATAAGTAAATAGTATCCAGATACTGATTTATGCTAACTAGGATCAAGAACATTTGCTGAGACCCAATGAGATGGTTGCATCTGGAGTGAAGGAATTGACTAGTCGGCATCTCTGCCTGTCTAAGACACGTCTCCCCCCCTCCCACCAAGTAGGGCTATGCATTAACGGCAACTTGTAATTGTAATTCCATTGAATTGTAATCAATTACACATTTTCAAGGTAATTTAAGTTTAAATCTTTAAACTATCTAATATAAAATGTTACATGTAATTTGATGATGCAACTGGTAATTATTTTGTAACTGTAAATGACGTGAGGCATCATGTAATTATTAACGGAAATTCGTCTGCTAAACTGATGAAAACGTCATACTACCGAATTCCTTTACCAGAAGGAACATTCTTGGAAAATAATTAAATGTACAAATTCTTATGATTTCTGATTAATGTGATACAAGGTACCATTATCAGCTATGTTAAAATGTGATAGTTAAAAGACCGCCTTACTCCACTTGACCACTGCAAGGCGAAAGCAATGGGAATAGGTGGGGAAGGAGGCTTAGTTATGTCAGCCCAAGCCAGCCAATCAGGGCCAAGAAGCGCTTTGGGAATAACTATATCCTCAATTTACCTCGGCCAAGAAAGTTAAATATGGCGAGGTAACTCGCATAAGCCATCAGCTGAATGATCGAATCCTGAACTAACATATGACCTACATTAGTATTTACAATACGATAATATGAAGATCCATACAATATTGGATCATGCCGCTGGCAAGCCTACACAGTCCACAATGCTGAAGTCCAATCTAATCTGATTCTCGTTCTCGTTCAATTACATTCTTGAACCGAATATTATATGATTCGATTCTCGTTCGTGTTCAATTACTCTGATAGCGAATCAGGTGAATCTTAATAACTCCGCGTCGTCCTCGACAAAAATTCTCAATCTGCATCCTTCGAATACACCTGAGCAGAAGAAGCAGAGGCAAGACCACTCCTGGAATACCACCTGACGAGACGGAGAACCTAACCTTCCCTGACCTACACCCAAGACTGAAACATGGCAAGAAATGAAAGCTGCACGCTTGCACCAACCTGTGGTAGTGACAAGCACGTGGGTCTAGGAGAGCGCGATTGCATGACAATATGTTCTCTCGAGGAGAATGCATTAGTTTCTTGCTGTGCTGGTAGCAGTGCTGGTGAGAACAGCACCCTTGCTAGCAGCAGTGCTGCTCTATGCCTGGCAAGAACGAGCATCATCCTCACAACACATCCAGCACTATTTGAGGCCGAAGCTTCTAGCAAAGAGGTCTAAACAGAGGACCTCCTCTTTGCCTCTCCCGACGCCTTATCCCGAGGGACAGGGACATCAACCATGGCCCCTGACGAAGAACCAGTCTTGGTATTTGCTGGTGGGTTTGAGCTGCGGCTCATCCCTTCTCTCACCCCATGCCACTGTCGTGACGGAGAGTTGACTCCCAGCCACTGACTGTGGATGTACGACTTCCCTTGGAAGGTTGTTCATTCGGACCAACTCGCAAACGAGTCTCCAACATGGCCCCGGTCCCGCCAGTAGCACCTTTTGAACCAGGGAGTGGAGGACAAACCTAGGTTCGACAAACCTTGGTTTGAGCTCCAGAGGCTCCTGAGACTCTAGCCCCTGAGGGCAGTCTCTGTTCCCTCTCCTGAAGGAGTGGGAGAGCCGACGAGATAGCCAACTGCCTCCCACACGGACGGAGGACACAAAACCTTAGAAGCTTCAAGGTGAGGCTTCTTAGGGGGCGGAGAAGCTCCATTCCTCTTCTTAGGTTGTGAAGCCTTCGAAGCGGGAGGCGAGACGATGACAACGAAGATGAAGACGAAGACCACAACACCTTCCTTGATCTCTTCTTCGACTTCCTTTTATACAGCTTCTACAGGATCGTGGTCAGGGCCAACCAAGGAACATCAGCAGGAGCAGGAGCAGAGTCGGCAACAAAGACAGGCGCAGGAATGGGGCAGGGTTCTAGTGCATGTTCCGCGGCAGGCATGGCTGGCATCCCTAACATATCCAAAGGTGACAAAGGAGGAGGAAGAACGCCTCGACACTGCCAATGAATGGTATTCTGAAACCAAGTGGAGGAGGCATCAGTAGGTTGGTTGACGGCAGATGGTATTGGACTCCAACCAGGGAAGACGTCACACTTGTGGGGTGTGGAGGCGCATGGTAGCCGGGCTGGGTCACAGTAGCCATGGTGGTAGTGACTATGGAGTGGGTAGCAGTGCTGTTGGATGCACGGTTCAGATTAGCCAGCAGTGCTTCTACCAAGGGAACCCCCACGAATCCAAGTGAAGACCATGCCTGGAAGCAGAGAGAGAGAGGCCTCCCCTGAAGGGGTGGCAGAGAGTGTGGGATGGTTGCTGGGAGAGGTACGAGGAAGAAGGGTTTGCAATATTAAGAGTGGTTGGGGCGAATTACTCCCCACCATGTTTTAGGGTTTGTTTAGGTTTCCTCACATACCTCTCCTCCTCCCTTCAAACTTCCCCCACTAAGCAGCAGACACAGGGAACACTCCGCATACATGATATCTCCATTACACTCACACCTTGGCAGAGGCACAAAAGGAGAGAGGATCTACCTCGAATGAGGCACAGATCTTTCTGTACTCCTTGCCGTTTACCCCAGGGCAGCGCCAGCTGGGGGCAGAGGGCAACAAAGGCTGCAAATCTAGGATTTGTTGGGAATTCATTATAGCACAAGCAATCCACAAATATTCAAAAGAAAAAGGAATAATCTCACCGGGATAGAAGATGAAGAAAATAACAAACAAGTCGGGCAGAGAGCTGTGAAGAACACGTTCTTCCCCGAAACCGGCCGAAAGTAAATTGGAATGTTTACATCCAGTCAGAGAGACTACCAATGGAACCAGTGGTTAACTACCGAACCGCCTTGTTTGAAGAATTCAGCAGCCGTGTCCAGGCTACGCCTAAGTAATTCCTATTGTAAAGGACCAGTGGTTTGTATATCGAGTGGGAACAAATGAAGTTTTATAAATATACTTACCAAGCAATTACTAAGCCAACGATCAGCCCTAGCACGGAATTTCTATATTTTAAAAATTCACACACAAGTGACTGTTGCAATGCAGGGGTTTCGCCGTTTTTATTTAATTGCTTGCTGAAGTCAGTGATGTAGCCTCTTTAGTTGGTTTTTTGTCTGTTGTATTCAGCTTTGCTTTAACTTCGTCAGTATTTTTTTCTGCCAGCTCATGACGATGACAAAATGGAAGATGACGACACTTGAGGAGTTCTCTTCCTCCTCGACTTCTTCCTCTCCAAATTTTGCAAGATTTCTACAGGAAAAGGCACATTTACCAGCAGAAGTAACGTTAATAACCCTGGGTCGAAGCTGTTGTCCAGTGATGAAACTCCAGGATAACATCAGCAAATGAATATGATTTTCAGCAGGGGAACAGTACACACAATCGAGGACCAATACCACAGCATGCTACGAGTTACAGGTACAATTCCAAAGTTAGGATTAGCTAACAAGAAGGGACATCCAACTATCTACTGCTGTAATCACTATCACCACTGTTAGCCTCTAAAAGAAAGAAAATATGATTAAAAAATTGAGGATACTCCTGTCGCATCCAAGGGGCCCGCCATCTGAAATGAGAGAAGATCCCTCAAACACCAGCACTACATCCCCCACCTCTCTTCGTTCAATTGTAAATAGATGCAAACATTCCAACAGTGGCTGAAGTCTATCCTGGGTTACAGGAAGTGTTGAAAGATATTTTTTGAGACGAATAGGCTAGTTTGCCGGTCTCGGTAAAATAGACAAATATGGTTTTTAAGCTAATTTAACCGGTCCCGGTAAAATAGACAAATATGCTATTTAAGCTTATTTTACTGGTCCTGGTAAATTAGACAAATATGCTTTTTAACTAATATAAGGGCTCTTCTACTTGGGCAGAAACTGGCTTCCTTAGCTTCAGAGTATAGCCAAGACTATGAGCAAAGACTGTGTGTTAGAGGATGTAGCAAAGATGTGGGAAGCAGGAAAACAGGTTGCAGTTGTGGAAGCTATGAGCAGGATTCTACCACCAAATTCACAGGCCCGCCAATTGACCATAACTTCAACATGACTGAATACACAAAACAGGATGTTTTGCCAGATATGCAGAATGATTATTTAATTCCTACCGATACAGAATTACCTGCGGCTGAAGATGAAACAGAACCGGGTAGTTTACAGATCCACAGACAGATCCTACAGTTCCAAAACCATTACCCCAAATAACTAAATGCATAGAATAAAAGTTGTCCAGAATTCCAAAATATACCCAAAAAGTCACTTATCCGACCAATTTACACCAAAATACCATCCGCCGATATTTCCCGTGAAACGTAAATTTTTCTAAGTACTCACTTGATGTGAACGGTGACACGGCGGTCAGAGCTCCCGTAGTTCTTGAGTTGGCCGCGGACAGGCGCTGTACGTCGGCCCGCCCCCAACGAGGGAATTTTAAATCAAACCAATCCTGTATCAGGTTGACCCAGGTCATTCCCAAGGGACATGGATTAACTTCCTTCCAACCAATAAAAACTTGTCCCATGAATATGAATCAGACACTCATACCTGCACTCACAGAATTCGCCCTTTCCGTTCTCCACCACCGTCATGGATAGAACACACGAAGTATTATTTCCTAAAAGTGTAACAGCAGACGAGTTCGATAACTATACGCATTTGTATACGTATTAGTATTCTGATCGAGTTCCTACCCAACACCGACAAATTTATGAAGTGGTTGTATAGGAAAGGTTTACTTGGGGACTATTTGGGGTTATGTACAACGTGCAACATAGGGAACCGACGTTTCATGAAAGATGGGACCAGCAAGGCCACAGGCCAACCCATTTACATGTAGCACTGTACAAACAGCGGTAAGAAGGTATCAGTTTGGCACGGGTCACTTTTTGAAAAGTACCCCTTCATGGTCGTCACACAGCAGTGACTTTGAAATTTGAATAAGGTAAGTTGTATATTAATTTTTGTTATCCTAAACTAGTGTTTCGGTTAGTTCGAAGCCAGTACCGAAGCAAGTGTTCAAACAGATCTATCGGCCCGACGGTGGGCATGTAGGAACATGCATGATGACGCAATTTGTACGTAAACTAGTTTTTCAGTTAGTTCGAAGCCAGTACCGAAGCACGTGTTCGGACAGATCTATCGGCCCGACGGTGGGCACGTAGGAAAATGCATGATGCCGGATTTTGTATCTAAACTATTTTTTGGTTAGTTCAAAGCCAGTGCTGAAGCACTTGTTCAAACAGTAAGGCCGTGGTGAACGAGTAAGGTGTTTAATGTTACAGTTATGGGGGGGATTTATAGCCTAGGCTAGTCATGTTTTTTTTCGTATGTATGGTGGCTAATTCTCTGCAACCCCTGTGGCTAGCACGCGCAGCGCAACATTACCTCTTGCCAGAACATACCGTGTTTGCCAAGACTCTCTAAATATGCGTATAAGGCGCGAAGCACCATTCCGCCATGGCCTTACTGTAACCCCTGTGGTTAGCGCGCACAGTGCAACATTACCTCTTGCCAGAACATACCGTGCTTGCCAAGAATCTTTAAATATGCGGATAAGGCGCAAAGCGCCGTTCCGCCACAGCCTTACTGACAGCACACATAAACATATTCACCGTTAACACCTAATTTATCAGTAATGCTGGTTAGTGGTAACCTAGGCTAATCTGTCATTTACATGTAAAGTAGTGGTTCAAAGTTATGTATGCAAAGTAAGAGGTCCTAGTATCTAATTTAATGTTGGTTAGTGGTAGCCTAGGCTAGACGTTTTACATGTAGGCTAGTGGTTCAAAAGTTCTGCAAAGTAAAGGGTCCTAGGCTACCTTAGCCTACATCAACCTTGAAAGCAGAGTAAAGGGTCAAATTTTTGTATTCAGGGTAAAGGGTATGGGTCTCAAAACCGGGAATTGAGAGTTTTGGGCGCTGTGAAAGTCCAAGGCCGCTTCCCCCCACCCAAAACCCTGGTTTCCCACTGGGTCCCCCTTTACCGTTTGAGGTTTTTTAGGCTTTATTTTCCCTGGGTCAACTACAAAAACGTTGTTATTAGCAATTAGGGTAAAAAACTGCATGGTACAGGGGTGGACCATTTACGATCAATGTGTACAACCCCAAGAAAAGTACATTGTAATGTGTCCTGACACCAGAGTAGAGGTCTTTAGCTCCATTTCTCACCAACAAGAAGTCGCGTCTAATGCCCATCTCCGATGTCAGGATGCGTTATAATGTACTTTTTTTGGGGTTGTACACATTGATCGTACATAGTCCACCCCTGCACCATGCGGTTTTTTACCCTATACTGTTCCCCTTCTCATTTCCAAATATGCATTATACATGTAGTTACTTTATTTAAGATTTTTCCCCACAAAAATTGATCGTCCGCAGATATGTAGTCGCTCCCCAACTACACTTCCAGAGCCCTGTGCAGTTCCAGAACCTGCTAATCCTACGTAAAACAATGTCACTTTGCCTCCAAAATCGAAGAGAAGGTGTAGACCCAAGGACAAGTTTTGGATTTGCAGAGACTGTAATGCCTGAATATTTGAGACAGATGCATTTCTTTAAATATGTAATTATAAATAAATGGTTTTAATGTTTCAACAATTAGTATTGAAAGATTCAAAATTGTCTTAAAAATTATAAATATAGGCTAAATAATCTTCTTATTAAATCCATTTTGTATTTTTTTTGGCCTTGCTGGCATTAATAATAGAAATAGTAGTATTTAATGAAATAACCTTGGATCTATTTTACCAGAACCAGCAAAATAAGCATAGAATCATGTTTGTCTATTTTACCGGAACAGGCAAAATAGCCCCTTCCTTTTTGCGAAGGTTGTTGCGCTACGGTAGAGGTGGTCGTCAGGTGGCCATTCGATCGTTTACCCAAAAGCACTTTTTCGGGAAGGTGGCCGCTACTACTAGACATCGCTGTGTGGTCGTTTACCCAACTACCTTACTGCCTAATCACCTTATTCTAGAATTTACCGACCGTGTTCCGGCTCCGCCGCAAGTAGTATATGTAGGGTAATAAACCGCATGGTACAGGGGTGGACCATGTACGATCAATGTGTACAACCCCAAAAAGAGTACATTATAACGCGTCCTGACATCGGAGATGGGCATCAGATGCGACTTGTTGTTGGTGAGAAACGGAGCTAAAGACCTCTACTCCAGTGTCAGGACGCGTTATACTAATGTACTTTTCTTGGGGTTGTACACATTGATCGTACATGGTCCACCCCTGTACCATGCGGTTTTTTACCCTATATCCTGTTATAAGGGACCGTGGTTTGTATCTCGTGTAGGAACAATACCTAATTGACCTGCTGGGAACTCCTTAGGCTAGCTTAGGTCCTGTACCTAGCCCCTATACGAGTCAGCAGACTTTGATCTGTGCATGGCAAACAGAGCTATACTACCTATTTTTACGAAGTTTTCTTGGCGTTGTCAATGATACCAGTCTAACAGTTTCCAGCCAGAATGAATTCGATTCTTGTGCAACTTTTCTCACACCATCAAGTGTCAACTACTACTAAGGTACCCTGGACTCGAGAGGCTTGGAAACCTGACAACAATCACTTCCTGTTGAAATCTTCAATGGGACCGTTGTAAATGGCGAGAAATCTGTCGGAAAAAATGTGTCATGAGGTATTGGAGTCCATAGGCCCAATAAACCTTGTCTTACCTTTTAACTCAATCAAAATTCCGACTGGGAGGCGTCTCTAAGATCTGTCTTGCTACCTGGTTCCTAAGCGCTCAGCTGCACAACACAGTTCCGGGCACAGACACACCCCGCCTACACTGTTTATATTGTGAGGTGCAAAGCTTTAATTATTCCCTGGTTTAATCTATTCATTTTTAGTTTGAATTTATGCTGCTTCGACATTTTTAATTTAATTCATATCTATTATCCTTTTCTGTAAAAATAGTAGTCCCTGAAAATTAAAGATCTTTTTAAATTAGACATAACACTGGATTTCTATTTGCCTGGTAGACTCAATGAGAGATGAAGACGACACCAAAGGAGGAGGCCAGATGGAAAAAGAAAAGTCGAAACACAAAGACATTCTAATAGTATGGAGGAGTTATGGAGTTCCATTTGACAACGTGTGTGTGTGTGTGAGAGAGAGAGAGAGAGTGTGTAATTGCTGTTTGGATAGTTAACGACTGTATTGGCTGTTAGTGAGTTCTGGCTGGGTTGTCTGCTGGTAGAGATCAGTTCTGAGTTTCAGTGTGTGTTCCCAAATCTAGCATAATTGTATGCTTCTAGCATAATTTTGCCTCATATTAAGTGTCTAGCATTTTTTCTAGCATAATTTATTTTCTAGCATAATTCTAGCATAATTTATTTTCTAGCATAATTCTGCAGTGTTTAGCATAGTTCTTGCATAATCCTCTTGACAAACGCATATTTCATAATTTCCAACTTTACAGCTTAATCAGAATACGAAAAAATATTCAAATGCATTCTTTCAATAAATGCAGGCTATTGAGTAGTCTAATTGACATCAGCCATACCATTCACTGCTGAATCAGTCTCAGTCGGAAGGTATACTAATGTCATGTTCGATCGATTGCTTCAGTTTTTGGTAGAACTAGCCTCTCAGCTGCAGAAGCGCTTACCTCTCAGTGATACATTTCTTTCTGAAATTTGTTCTGTCCTTGATCCAGAGGAACTTGTACGTGGGAGTAATATCAATATGTCTCTAGCAAGTATCACTGCCAAGATTCCTAACTTTGTCAGTGAGGAAGATGAACAAAAATTAGAAGATGAATGGCGATTACTTCTGCTAAGTGATGATGCACAAAATATTCTCTCGTAGAATGCTGGCATTGACACAGAGACTTTTTGGTCTAAAATATGTCAGACAGGCAAATACCCACTAGTATCCAAACTTGCTAAAGCACTGTTAACCATTCCTGTGCCAAATGCCGACTGTGAGAGAATATTTTCAATGGTAAACTTAAAAAGACAGAGAAAAGAAACAGACTGCAAAACAGTACCCTGGCGAATGAGATAGTAAGTGGGGAGGGAATAAAGAAAACTGGGTGTGTTAAATTTGAACCAACAATTGAGATACTTAAAGCAGTGGGTACAAAGAATATATATCCACAGTTGCAGATTCTGTAAGTGGGCATAAGAGATATCTAATTTAATTTTGTTTTCAGAAACATTTCAGTCCTTCCAAAAAAAGAACAGTAATTTTATTTCAATTTTGAGAAATGATGAACCTGAATTTAAGGAGAATTATGAATTTTTTTTATTATTATTTTTGAGGAATGTTTTTGTTATATTGTTTTACTCATATTATTATTTTTATTATTATTTTGAGGAATGTTTGTGTAACATTGTTTTACTCTACTATATATATTAATCAATATTAAAATGCCAAATAACATTTATTGTCGTTTTAATTAATCACTAGCCTTTTAATGTTTAGTTGACCACTAGTCTAAAATCTGGCACAATTCTAGCATAAAACAATGATAAATCTAGCATCCTTTTGGTCTGTTTAGCATGATTTCACAACAATTCTAGCATATTTTCTTTCTGAAGATTTGGGAACACTGCAGTGAGTTTTTTTTTGAGTTAGTCTTTGGTGAGAGCTGGTGTTGATAAGTGGTTTGGACAGCAGTTTATTGGAGGAATTGAAAGTCAGCTAAGTTGTGTTTTGTTTGTTGTTCAGTTGTTGTTTTGTCAGTTGATGTTGTTGTTTAAGAGTTGTTGTGCTGTGAGGTCTTTGTTGAGTTGTTTGTGAGTTCCTATTGTTATATGTGAGTTGTTGTAGTTGAGGGTTGTTGTTAGTGGGAGTGTATGTTGCCTTTTTTTTTGTTGGTAATTGTTTGTGCATTGGTCTTTTGTTGTGTTGTTGAGTTTTTGTTGTTATGTGTGAAGTTGTGGTTGTGTTGTTTGCTGTGTTGTTAGGTTGTGGTTGTGTTTCTTGTTGAGTTGTGGTCTTTGGGTGTTGTTGTTGGTTTGTGGTTGTGTTCCTGTTTTGTTGTTTTGTTCCTTTTTTGTTGTTGTGGTTGGTATCTCTGCGACCTCAACGGCAGACAGCACAGCAAAGCCTGGAGTATCTGGAGTGTTGGTAAGTAGTACATGTTTTTGTGATTTCGTTTTGTTTTTGTATAGTGTTGGTAGGTACACGTGTTTTGCTTTTTTGTTTTGTTTTTGTATAGGTGTAGGTCAATTGTCCTGCCGTTTTTGTTGTGTTAAGAAGAAAGTGTGACTGAAGGTGGATTTTGGCAGGTGGATCGTTTAGGTTAATGTGGGGAGGGTTTTGCACATGTTTTTTTTTTTTTTTTTTTTTCTAGCTTGTGATCCCGTCACAATAGTAAAGGTTAATTATAGAACAGCAATATTCAACTTAATTCTGGTCTACATGTCAACTAATGATAAAGAAAGAAATAAACAAATAAAAGCGCCTTACATGTAGCAATAGAGAAGGCCACAGACCTGCCTGTGATTTTCCTTGGGGATTTCAATGGGCATTTAGGTTTCATAGGGACACAAGAACTTGACCAAAATGGAAAATACGTTATGGACCTAATGAAAAAATATGACCTAACGCTATTAAATGGAGATCCCAGCTGCAAAGGAGAGATAACCTGGAGTAGAGGAGATCAGAACAGTGCTATAGACTTTGCCCTAGTCAACCAAAATATGTATAAAAACTATGAATGTATGGAGATAGATGAGGGAAAATATGAATATGATCTATCAGACCATCACCTCATAAAGGTCCAATTCAAAATGAACACTAAAGTAAGGAAAACATTCAGAAATGAAACAAAATAAATCAAATATTTGAAAGTTACAGAAGAGTCTACCAGGAAATACCTTGAATATATAGAGTATAAAGTAAGCCAACAAGACAGAAAAGGAGATCTAACCCAGTTGGAAGAAACAATGAGTGAAGCAAAAGCAAATAACCTAGAGAAGATAATCAAAACAAGGTTAAACAGAGGAAGCAAGAGAAATAGAACCAGTATGGGTCACCAAAGAAATGAAAGAAATAAGCCAAAGAAGGATATATAACAAATTAAAAAGGAAAGCCACAAGAATAGAAGAAAAAAGATACTATGAAGAAGCATATCTTAAACAAAAACAAAAAGTACAGATAATAATAAAGAAAGCATATGAAGAATATGAAGAAAAGATTAGAAATGAGATAATGAATGATAAAAACAGACACAGGAAAATCTTGGAATATATAGACATGCTGAGAGGAAAGACCACATCAGAAAAAGAATGGATAAGACTATTCGATGAAAATAAGCAAGAGATGAAGGACGAAACCCTAGGGAAAGAGCTGGTAAAATTCTGGGAAACAATATACCAAAAAAAAGAAAACAAAATAAGAGAGTATGGAATGAAAGCAAGAAAGACAGTACAAACATGACTGGAAGAAATAGTGAAAAGATTAGGAACAGCAGATGAAATACCATATATCTTTAAGAGAACACATGCATAGAGTGTCAGACGGAATGAAGCCAGTTCTGTTCGAACTACTCTTACAAAGGAGTAACAACCTTCAAAAAGAATTGCAGAATGTTTAACAAACAGCATACTGAAGGGCAGGAAAACGCAGAAAAGCTGGTTTAAGTAAAAAACAACACTTATGCCCAAGAAAGAAAACCCCACAGTCAAAGATCTAAGGCCAATTGCTCTAACAAATGCATCATATAAAATTTTCATGTGGATCCTGAGAACCAAAATAGAAAAACATATTAGCAATATAGGAAAAATTAATGAACTGCAATCAGGCTTTACCGCACAAAGGAGAGGAATCGATAATTTATATATCTTACAATACTGCATACAAGAAACGTACAGAAGAAAGGACCCATTATTTGTAGTATCAATAGACTTCCAAAAAGCATTTGACTCAGTTAATAGAAAAAAACCTCATTGACGTCATGATGGAATATAGGCTGCATGCAGAAGTAATAAATGCAGTTGCAAAGATATATACAAATGATGTAACAAGCCTATGCCTTAAAAATACAGAAAAAAAAGTACTAAATGTAACTAATGGAATAAGACAGGGATGCAATGGCACAACCATATTCTTTCTATTAATAACGTACCTTAAATAGAAAAATTAGAAAATACAACAGAAGGTTTTAGAAATGAAGTAATAAGGCTAGTGGCGTATATATGCGGTGGTGGATTAATACTAGGACACACACTAGAAGAAATAACAAAATCAATAAAAACCCTTATGGAAATCGCAAGTGAATGTGGCCTAAACATAAATAAGGACAAGAGTAACATACTAATATATACAACGACTGGTACAGTATCGATGATGTGGAGAATATGGAGCACATAGAAGGAATAAAAATAGTTAAGAATATTAAATACCTAGGAGTAACAATCAACAACATGAAAGACTGCTTCAGAGAACAGATAAAAAGGGCCCAAATTAAAGCAAAGCAGATGGCAAATATGGCTAATGCAGTCATCAATAAAAGCTGTAGCAGAGTAAAAATAGGAAAATTGTACTGGAAAGGACTAGCGATGTCATTATTCATGTATGCCATGAAAGTCATGAAACTTGACAGGAAAACAATAAATGAATTTCAGAAGATAGACAATAAAGTATATAGAGCAATTTTGAAAGCGCCAAGTTACACAGCAAGTTGTGCGTTAAGATCTGAAATAGGGGCCTCTTCCTGCCAATCTAGAGATATCAAGAATAATCTATTCTACCTGAAACATAAACTGAAGAATGGTGGAAATAGGCTCCTACATGAGATAACCATAGATCAGTATAAAAAAAAAAACCTGGATAATGCAAGTAAAAGAGTATATGAAAGAACTAAACATAAACTTAAGTAAAATTGAAGTAGTTAAAGACAAACTGTTAAAAGAAATAATAAACAATTGGGACAGAAAAACATGGCAGAAAGAAATGAATGAAAAGTCAACATTAAGAATCTACAGAAAATAGAAAAAAAACATAGAGAAAAAATCTGGTATGACAACACTGAAAAAACAATGCTGATCAGTAGGGCCAGACTAGGTATACTAGGATTAAATGACAGAAATAGGATAAAAGGAAAAGATACAAAATGTTTATACTGTGAGGAACAAAATGAAAATTTAGAACATTTCTTACTTTACTGTCCAGCATACAATGAGATTAGAAATAGATATAGCTTTATGCAGCAACCATATCAAGAAAATAAAGAGGAATTAGTAGCAAATATACTCTTATTGGTAGTACTAATGAGGGAGGAAGTGGAGAATAGGAAAGATTTTATAAAAGAAATGTGGTATTTCAGAGAGAAGCTCAAACAAGCACAAACAAAGGAGGAATAAAAGAAGCAAGGGAGCCGTTTCAAAGGCATATCCCACCCACTACTACTACTACTACTTCCCTTCTCACTTTCGCCTCATTTATTCACAAATGCGCAGAAAATACGTCGTATTTGCGCATTTTAAACTTATATAATTGTTTTTTACTTCCTGAGAATAAAAACAATTATATATTAAGCCGTGGAACAGAGATTAAAAAGGAGAATTTATACTAGGTAAGTTAAACCTGTTGTATCTGCTCCGTTCTAATTTGGATGGGTGACCCTCCTCCCCCCCCATAAGGGGATCAATGTATGGGGCAGATTTGACCCTAGTTTAGGTATTTTATGGGTAGGCCTAGATATCAGGGCCCTAAATGGGTTGGATACCCCTTTTAATATTAGGGTAAACAACCGGACGGTGACATGTCCATTCGCAGAAAGACCACTTTTTTCGGTAGATCTAACCCTATACTAGCTATTACTATTCCGCGGCGGCCTAGGCTATGGCAGGTGCTGTTTTTCTGTGCAGTTTTACCTCCTGAACAAGAATTTTAAGTAATATTTATTCGGACGGTAATTAACCCCCAGGGGCTCGTACTAAACACGGCGAAATAGGGTAAAAAACGTCATGGTACAGGGGTGGACCATGTACGATCAATGTGTACAACCCCAAAAAAAGTACATTATAACGCGTCCTGACATCGGAGATGGGCATCAGACGTGACTTGTTGTTGGTGAGAAACGGAGCTAAAGACCTCTTACTCCGGTCGTCCAGGACGCGTTATAATGTACTTTTCTTGGGGTTGTACACATTGATCGTACATGGTCCACCCCTGTACCATGCGGTTTTTTTACCCTACTATATGAATATGCCATACAAGCTAAAATAAGCATGTGAAGTCTTTGTACTAAAATAGATAGGTAGATGTGTTCAAGGCAGTTTTTAATTCCAATAGCTATCTAGGTAGGGTAAAATACCAAATCGCCACCTGACCTCTACCGTAGCATGACTACCTTCCCAAGAAAGTATTTAAGGTTGGTAACACATCCTGTAGGCTAACCCAGGATAGACATTAGTCGAGATCCAGCGATTATTGAAGCAACACCTCAAGACCTGTATACTTTCCTCCCGAAGTAAGTTTTTTCTCTCAAGTCACAAATTAAGGCCATCATTTCTGATCTTTAGGAAGGTGGTTGTGCCATTTGGTATTTTACCCTATGGCGTCTCTTCGTGACTGGAACATTTTGTCACTCTCATGACGACCATGTCTTTCCCAGCCTTCCTAGCGCTTATTTGAACAATCTTGCATATATAGCCTGTGAAACGGTTATTGATATTGTGGTAATTCTAAGGGTAATTTTTCGGAAGACTCACGCCAGCCGTTTTTGCATGGAAAACCATTTTTTCTGGTAGTTTTCTTGTTTTGTTGTGTTCTGATGTCATTATCTTCTGCAACTGTATAGTTCTCCTGTTACCACTGCCTTACAAATCACAGCAGCAGATTGGACTTAGTCAGAAATGGCTGCTTAAACAAATAATAATAATAATACCACTGCCTTACAAATCACATCAAAGGAGCTCCCTCCCAGTGTGGGAACCATGTTTGTGGGTGGGGAAAACAGAAAATGGGCGATGCACTGGAGGAAATAACAGAAAACAAGTGATTTGCAGAAGATGATAATGGGCAGAATCCAACTAAACAACAAGAAAACTACCAGAAAAAATGGTTTTCTATGCAGAAATGGTAATGATAACAAGGCACCAATACAACCTAAAAATACCAAAATAACGTGATCTATGGGTGTTTAATGGTTATTATTTTGCTGTATTATAGCTATGGACGAGGGTGGGATGGCAGTATTTGTTCTAAGCAATAACTCTGCACAGACTGTAAGTTATTAGAGATCCATATATTTTAGAAGGGATTCGCTAAGGAAATCTATTTTAAAAGGAACCAAACTAACCTAACATACCATAACTTACCCTAGCTGGTCGTGTTACCTGATCGGGGGCTTTACCCCCGTACCCCCATAGTTGGCCGTGATCTCTGACCGGGGGCTTTGCTTCCATACCTCCTGTGGTTTTTTTTTTTTTTTTCTTTTTCCTTACCTTACTAGTCTGAGTCTGTTTCCAGATGCGAGGTAGCAACAGCACCCTTGTGAACATTGGTTGAGGAAGTGGAAGCCCCACTGGGTCCAGGCTGGGAGGTATGATCCAAGGGAGGATAGAGTTTACCAGCAGCAATGAAGAAGGCGTGAAGGAGCTGTTGATGATCTGCTACTGACTTAATAAACACATAGCGGGAGAGATACTGCCAGTAATATTCTTTTCGAGCGCCGGACCTAAGGACATAGGACTTAATGTCCCTCCACAAGTACTCGATATTCTGTGTGTGAATTTGTGGATTGTTTGGATCAACAAAAGCCTCGCTATGGTTTATGGTCAGGTGCTGATATCCGAGTTCACCAAGTCTCTTGTACAATGCCCACTCGTCACTAACTATGATGCTTCCCAGCCTTATATACTTACGAATAAGTGGGATAAGGGTAGCAGCATATCTACAGGGATTTTCGATAAGAGGCACTATAAAAGGGATTTTGACGAAGGAAAAATCTATTTCTGGGGGAGGACCTGTGTCGCCCGGTGAAAAATCCCTTTAGCTCATTTTTCAAGTATAAATAAACTCTAGATATACCAGAGGAAAAGCTAGCATGTTATGCTGAAGTTACTACCCTCAGCGCGAGCACCTGGAAGGGTGTCGGTATAAGTAAGGGGCGATGTAGAAACCACAATTCACAGGACCTCTGCCACTTAGAAGATTCCCTCTCCAAAATCCCCCCTCCGCGATGGGAGCCGTCACAACGAACCCCACCGCAATCTCCTCTTGCTATTACTACTAATACCCATGCGCTCCTTCATTCCTGGAATAGCCTTTCAAGCTTGGATTGGCCAGGGTGGGGAAAGTAAAAAGGAAAAGGAAAGGGTTGGGTTCACCGGGCGACACAGGTCCTCCCCCAGAAATAGATTTTTCCTTTGTCAAAATCCCTTTTCTGGGTTTGACTTGTGTCTGCCGGTGAAAACATAACAGAGAATTCCATCCAAGCTAAACAGATACCTTCATATAATAGGGGTTAATAAAACCCAGAGTAAAGTTCAAATATAAGACTATTTAATACTGAAGTTTGCTATGCAATATTACTTAAAAACTAATAAATTTGGACCTTAACATACTTAAAACTATTAATACAACAATATAATATGGTAATGTACCATAGGCATCTGAATAAACTTGACAGTTATGTAAAGAATATCTGGTGAGGCCACTGTGGCTCTACCAACTAAATTTTAACATTATTTACAAGCTCCGGTGGCGGAATAGACAGGTCTAGCCTGGCCTGGGGAAGAGGTTGGTGGGGAGTACGAGCGAGTCAGGTAGGTAGGAGAGTGTGTTAGGAAAAGAATTAACAGAAGGGAAATTAAGGGAGTTTGTCAACCCCTTTCTTCGGGGAAGACTCTGCTTCCTGCCACCACTGTTGGAAATGTAAGGGCCTCCAAGTTCTTTAGATAGTGGCGCTTAAAAACTGCCAGCGATATCCAACCTGTATACTTTTTCAGGTCCTCAAAGTTCATATTCTGAAAGTAGTTAATAGAGGTGACAACTGCTCGGATGTCATGAACATGTGGAACAGAATCCGGATTGGCTTGTTTAATGAAGTAAAGTATTTGTTGCCTGATGCCTTTTAATGTGATTGTACCTCCTTTCTCTTTAATAAAAAGAGGACCTGAAGTCGTTTGAGAAGTCCTGGCTATAAATGTCTTAAGAGTATGGACAGGACACAGTGACTTATCCTCCGTGAGAGGAAGAATTTTCCAAGGCGTCCACCTATTCTGTGGATCCTCGTTTTTAGCCAGAAACTGCCTGTCCGGTGAAAGCAGGACTTCGCCTGACAGGAGGAACTCAACATGGCCTGGGTTTCTGGAGAGAGCCGATAGTTCAGATATTTTGGGCCCTGAAGCCAGGGCCACTAAAAATAGATTCTTTCTAAGAAGGGTTGAGTAAGAACATGAATAGTTATTAGAATCTCAAGCTAATTTAAGGACGTCATTTAGAAACCAAGAAACCGTCTGAGGACGGTTTACCGGTCTTAAACGGGCACATGCCCTTGGGATAGAGGAAAAGTATGCGTCCGATAGGTTAACCCTTAAACGCCGAAGCGGTATATTAAAAATCATCTTCCGTGTGCCGGGGGGTTTCGGAGTGAGAGCGGAAGTGGAAAAAATATTTTTTTCAAAAAATCACAGCGTGCTTAGTTTTCAAGATTAAGAGTTCGTTTTTGGCTCCTTTTTTTGTCATTGCCTGAAGTTTAGTATGCAACCATAAGAAATGAAAAAAAATTATCATTATCATATATAAATAATGCGATATATGATAGCGCGAATACAAAATTTCATATATAATTGTATTCAAATCGCGCTGTATGCAAAACGGTCAAAGGTAACGAGTTAATTTTTGTTTCGTTGTAATGTACACTAAATTGCGATCATTTTGGTATATAACATTGTAAAATGATAAAAGCAACATAGAAAATATTATCACAAAATGATGCATGAATTCATAACACGCGGACGTAAAAAAAAAAAAAACAAAAAAAAAAAAAAAAAATTCACCATAAATCTAAATATTGTGCTAGAGACTTGTTTCAAAATGAAGATAAATGATGGAATATCACTAGACAGGAGGAGTTTTTGCTTACAATTGCGTTTTTTAACCATTTCGGGTGAGTCAAAGTTGGCCAAACGTAGTTTTTTTGTAGTTATCGTGATTTATATGCAATTATTTCAAAAATGAGAAAAGCTACAACCTTCAAATATTTTTTTTTTGTATTCTAATTAAATTGCACACATTTTCATATATAAAACTTTATGAACGCCTAATATGAAAAGGAGCAAATATTAGGAGAATGCGACGTACACATTTCGGAGATTTGTGGGGGAGAATCGGCGCGCTGAGGGAAGGAAAAAGTTTTTTCAAAAATTCACCATAAATCTAAATATTGTGCTAGAGACTTCGAATTTGTTTCAAAATGAAGATAAATGATTGATTATTACTAGACGGTAAGAGTTTTTGCTTACAATTGCGTTTGTTGACCATTTCGGGTGAGTCAATGTTGACCAAACGTAGTTTTTTTCTAGTTATCGTGATTTATATGAAATTATTTCAAAAAGGAGGAAAGCTACAACCTTCAAATATTTTTTGTTGTATTCTACATTAAATTGCGCACATTTTCATATATAAAACTTCATGAAACGCCTAATATGAAAATGAGCAAATATTATGAGAATGCGACGTACGCATTTCGGAGATTTGCGGCGGAGAATTGGCGCGCTGAGGGAAGGAAAAAGTTTTTTTCAAAAAATCACCATAAATCTAAATATTGTGCTAGAAACTTCAAATTTGCTTCAAAATAAAGATAAATGATTGGATATTACTAGACAGTAAGAGTTTTTGCTTACAATTGCATTTTTTGACCATTTTGGGTGAGTCAAAGTTGGCCAAACATATTTTTTTCTAGTTATCGTGATTTATATACAATTATTTCAAAAATGAGAAAAGCTACAACCTTTAAATATTTTTTGTTGTATTCTACATTAAATTGCGCACATTTTCATATATAAAACTTCATGAAACGCCTAATATGAAAAGGAGCAAATATTAGGAGAATGTGACGTACGCATTTCAGAGATATGCGGCGGAGAATCTCGGGGCCGCGGATGAGACCGTTAAAAAGTTTTTTTTTCAAAAATTCACCATAAATCTAACTATTGTGCTAGAGACTTCGAATTTGTTTCAAAATTAAGATAAATGATTGAATATTACTAAACGGTAAGAGTTTTTGCTTACAATTGCGTTTTTTGACCATTTCTGGTGAGTCAAATTTGACCAAATGTAGTTTTTTTTTCTAGTTATCGTGATTTATATGCAATTATTTCAAAAATGAGAAAAGCTACAACCTTCAAATATTTTTTGTTGTATTCTATATTAAATTGCGCACATTTTCATATGTAAAACTTTATGAAATGCCTAATATGATAAGGAGCAAATATTAGGAGAATGCAACATACGCATTTCAGAGATTTGCAGTAGAGAATCGGCGCGCGGAGGGAAGGAAAATTTTTTTTTCAAAAATTCACCATAAATCTACATATTGTACTAGAGACTTCCAGTTTGTTTCAAAATGAAGATAAATGATTGAATATTACTAGATGGTAAGAGTTTTTGCTTACAATTGCGTTTGTTGACTATTTCAGGTGAGTCAAAGTTGGCCGAACGTAGTTTTTTTCTAGTTATTGTGATTTATATGCAAATATTTCAAAAATGAGAAAAGCTACAACCTTCAAATATTTTTGTCGTATTATACATTAAATTGTGCACATTTTCATATATAAAACTTTATGAAACGCCTAATATGAAAAGGAGCAAATATTAGGAGAATGCAACGTACGCATTTTGGAGATTTGCGGCGGAGAATCGGCCCGCAGAGGGAAGAAAAAAAGTTTTTTCCAAAAATTCACAATAATCTAATATTGTGCTAGAGACTTTCGAACCTTTGTTTCAAAATGAAGATATCAAATGATTGAATAGTTACTAGACGGTCAAGAATTTTTGATTATAATTACGTTTGTTGACCATTTCGGGTGAGTCAAAGTTGACCGAACATAGTTTTTTTTCTAGTTATTGTGATTTATATGCAATTGTTTCAAAAATGAGAAAAGCTACAACCTTCAAATATTTTTTGTTGTATTCTAAATTAAATTGCGCACATTTTCATAAATAAAAATTTATGAAATGCCTAATATGAAAAGGAGCAAATATTACAAATATTAGGAAAATGCAACGTATGCATTTCGGAGAATCTGCACACTGAGGGAAGGAAAAAGTTTTTTTCAAAAATTCACCATAAATCTAAATATTGTGCTAGAGACTTCGAATTTGTTTCAAAATGAAGATAAATGATTGAATATTACTAGACAGTAAGAGTTTTTGCTTACAGTTGCGTTTTTTTACCATTTCGGGTGAGTCAAAGTTGGCCAAACATAGTTTTTTTCTAGTTATCGTGATTTATATGCAATTATTTCAAAAATAAGAAAAGCTACAAACTTCAAATATATTTTGTTGTATTCTACATTAAATTGCGCACATTTTCATATATGAAACTTTATGAAACACCTAATATGAAAAGGAGCAAATATTAGGAGAATGCGACATACGCATTTCGGAGATTTGCGGCGGAAAATCAGCGCGCTGAGGGAAGGAAAAAGTTTTTTTTTTTCAAAAATCACCATAAATCTAAATATTGTGCTAGAGACTTCGAATTTGTTTCAAAATGAAGATAAATGATTGAATATTACTAGACGGTAAGAGTTTTTGCTTACAATTGCGTTTGTTGACCATTTCAGGTGAGTCAAAGTTGGCCAAACGTAGTTTTTTTCTAGTTATCGTGATTTATATGAAATTATTTCAAAAATGAGAAAAGCTACAACCTTCAAATATCTTTTGTTGTATTCTACATTAAATTGCACACATTTTCGTATATAAAACTTTATGAAACGCCTAATATGAAAAGGAGCAAATATTAGGAGAATGTGACGTACGCATTTCGGAGATTTGCGGCGGAGAATCGTCGTGCGGAGGAAAGAAATTTTTTTTTTTTTTCAAAAATTCACCATAAATCTAAATATTGTGCTAGAGACTTCGAATTTGCTTCAAAATGAAGATAAATGATTGAATATTACTCAGGGTTGGTGGTTTACCATGGTTTAAACCAGTCAATAAAAAACCATGGTTTTTTTGGTTTTTATGTTTTTTTTTTTTTTATATTTTTTAGTCTTTATGTTTCCTTTATAACTTTTATTTTAGGTAATATATATTTTTGGCAACTTTTGGTGTTTTTATCAGTTACTTGGATTTTCAAATAAAATTGGCAATGTTAATGTTTACTTATTTAGCCTACTAAAACATTCTGAATTGTAACTATCTTACAGTATATGTGTTACCGTGCCATAAAATAACATTTGATGTAACTGAACATATTCATACAATTGGTGAACCTCAGATAATTAGGTTAAAAGAAATTTGTAAATTATTTTATATCTTCGATAAAAAAAGGGGGGTGGGGGTGTTAGTTATATAAAAAGAAACAATCATGTTAATCATAGCTTCAGAGAGAGAGCAATTATTCATTTCAAGTTGAAATAGGTAAAAAGGACATTCAAATAAAAGAAAAATTTTCAGAAATAAACACCATTTAGTGTAAACTACAAATGTTAGCACAGGTATATGAAGAAAAAAATCAGTTATTCACATCTACTTCAAGTACCTAGGTCAAAACGACTGATTCAAATAAACAAGAAAAATGTCAAAAATAAACCCCATTTGGTGGTAATAACCACAAATGTTAGCAGTGGTAAAAAAAAATCAAATCAAACTACAATTTCAAAGAATAATAATAATAAAAAAAAGACTTCTAATACATGAGAAAAATAAATTGTCTTTCATCCAAATCATAGCCTCTGACCATGCATAATTTTTCAGGGACAAAAACTTGGTTTTATAAAGTTAAAAATTTTCAACGTCAAGGTAACTTGATCAACACTACAAAACAAAAAATAAAAAAATTAGTCTGGTTCATCTACCATTATAGTTCTTAGTTTAAAACTTTGTGTAAAAAAATCCAACTTCCCGGCCTTTTTGATTCCCATTCCCAGTCTGTTCTGAGTTTGGAGGTGTACAAAACCAAAATAGAAAAGATTCTCTCAACTCTTGCACTTGAAATAAGTCCATTAAGCAAACCACAGATATCTTTTAATGCACGCCACCAGGAGCATGAGGTAAGATGAGAAATGACTGAAAACTCAAACTTGTATGTCAAATACATATAGGGCCACAGAATTGTGTGATTATCATTAAAATTGCTTTAGTTTTATACTGGGTAGCCCAAAAATGAAATAAACCCATAAAAAAAACCACACCTAGTAGCACAAAAAAAATGGAAAAACCATAAAAGAACCATATTTCATGGTTTGAACCAAAAAAACTAAGGTTTTTGGTTTTTTAAAAAAACCATTGGTTTTTGCCAACCCTGAATATATGTATGTATATATATATATTGTGGCATTTTTGGGTAAGCAAAAAATCTATCATTCTAGTAATATTCAATCATTTGCCTTCATTTTTGAACAAATTGGAAGTCTCTAGCACAGTATTTCGATTTATGGTGAATTTGTGAAAAAATCTTTTTCATTCCCTCCACGCTCAGAATCTCTGCCTCAAATCTCCAAAATGCTTGAGTCACATTGTCGTAATATTTGCACGGGTTCATATTAGCCATTATATAGAGATTTATATAGGAAAATGTGCGCAATTTAAAGTAGAATACAAAAAGAAAAAAAAATAATTCATGGTCGTAGCTTTTATCGTTTTTGAAATGTTTGCATATAAATCACGATAAATAGAAACAATTAGATGGTTGGTCAACTTTGACTTGACCGGAATGATCGAAAAACGCATTTGTAAGCTAAAACTCTTACAGTCTAGTAATATCCAATCATTTAACTTCATTTTTAAACAAATTGGAAGTCTCTAGCACAGTATTTCGATTTATGGTGAATTTTTGAAAAAAAACGTGTTCCTTCTCTCCGCGCATGGAATCTCTGCCACAAATCTCCGAAATGCTTACGTCATATTGTCGTAATAGTATTTGCACCATTTCATATTAGCCATGATATAGAGTTTTATATATATATGAAAATGTGCACAATTTAATGTAGAATACAACAAAAAATAAATCATGGTCGCAGCTTTTATCATTTTTGAAATATTTGCATATAAATCACGATAAATAGAAAAAATTCGATGTTCGGTCAACTTTGACTCGACCGAAATGGTCGAAAAACACAATTGTAAGCTAAAAATCTTAGTCTAGTAATATTCAATTATTTACCTTAATTGTGCAACAAACAGGAAGTCTCTAGCACAATATTTCGATTTATGGTGAATTTTGAAAAAACTTTTTCCTTCCCTCCGTACGCGTATCTCTGCCCCCGCAAATCTCCGAAATTTTGTTGAGTCACTTTGCCGTAATATTTGCAGCCCCGTTATATTTAGCCGTTAGATATGATTTCATATATAGAAAACGTTGTGTCAATTTTTATGTATAATAACATCTTAAAATAATTCATGGCCGTAGCTTTCATCATTTTTGAAATATTTGCATATAAATCACGATAAATAGAAAAAATTCGACGTTCGGTCAATTTTGACTCGACCGAAATGGTAAAAAACGCAATTTTAAGCTAAAACTCTTACAGTCTAGTAATATTCTATCATTTATCTTCATTTTGAAATAAATTGGAAGTCTATATCACTATATTTCGATTTATGGTGAATTTTTGAAAAAAAAAAACTTATTCTTTGCGGTATCTCGGCCGCAAATCTCCGAAATTCTTGAGTCACATTGTTGTAATATTTGCACCGTTTCATATTAGCCGTTACATAGAGTTTTGTATATAAAAATGTGTGCAATTTCATGTAGAATACAACAAAAAACAATTCATGGTCGTAGCTTTATAATTTTTGAAATATTTGCATATAAATCGCGATAAATAGAAAAAATTCGACATTCGGGCAACTTTGACTCGACCGAAATGGTCGAAAAACGCAATTGTAAGCTAAAACTCTTACAGTCTAGTAACATTCAATCCTTTACCTTCATTTTTAAACAAATTGGAAGTCTTTAGCACAGTATTTCGATTTATGGTGAATATTTTATAAAACTTTTTCCTTCCCTCCACACACGGAATCTCGGCCACAAATCTCTGAAATGCTTATGTCACATTGTCGTAATATTTGCACCGTTTTCAATAGCCGTTACATAGTTTTCTATATGAAATGTTGCAATTTCATGTAGAATATAACAAAAGATAAAGCATGTCGTATCTTTTATCATTTTTGAAATATTTAGCATTATAATCACGATAAATAAAAAAATTTGACCTTCGGTCAATTTTGACTTGACCGAAATGGTAGAAAAACGCGATTGTAAGCTAAAACTCTTACAGCCTAGTAATATTCAATCATTTACCTTCATTTTTGCACAGTATTTCGATATATGGCGAATTTAAAAAAAAAAAAACAAAAAAAAAAAAACTTTCTGTAAAAATACAACAAAAAATAATTCATGGTCGTAGCTTTTATCATTTTTGAAAATATTTTTGTCATATAAATCACGATGAATAGAAAAAAATTATCGTTCGGTTAAATTTGACTCGACCGAAATGGTCGAAAAACGCAATTGTAAGCTAAAAATCTTACAGTCTAGTAATATTCAATAATTTATCTTTATTTTGAAACAAATTGGAAGTCTCTAGCACAATTTTTTGATTTATGGTGAATTTATGAAAAACTTATTCCTTCCCTCCGCGCACGGTATCTCGGCCACAAATCTCCGAAATGTTTGAGTCACTTTGTCATAATATTTGCACCATTTCCATATTAGCCGTTACATAGAGTTTTATATATGAAAATGTGCACAATTTAATGTAGAATACAAAACAAAATAAATTATGGTCGCAGATTTTATCATTTTTGAAATATTTGCATATAAATCACCATAAATAGAAAAAATTCGACATTTGGGGAACTTTGACTCAGCCGAAATAGTCAAAAAATGCAATTGTAAGCTAAAACTCTTACAGGCTTGTAATATTCAGTCAATAACCTTCATTTTGAAACAAATGGGAAGTCTCTAGCACAATAGTTCGATTTATGGTGAATTTTTAAAAAAAACTTTTTTTTTTCCGTCCGCGCGTTACGAATTCATGCATCATTTGTGATAATATTTTCTCTGTGTTGCTTTGATCTTTTTACAATTTGTTATATACCAAAATGATCGCAATTTAGTGTACAATACAACAACAAAAAATTAACTCATTAGCTTTAACCACTTTGCTCACAGCAGGATTTGTATACAATTATATATGAATTTTTTTTTTTGTGCTGTCATATACTCCAATATTTATATATGATAATGATATTTGTTTTCATTTCTGATGGTTCCATAGTAAACTTCAGGCAATGACAGAAAAAGGAGCCAAAAATGAGCTCTTAATTTTGAAAACTAAGCGTGTTGTGATTTTTTGAAAAAAAACTTTTTCCGTTCTGCTGCTCACTCCTGAACCCCGCCGGTATACAGGAGACGATTTCTGAAATACCGCTTAGGTGTTTAAGGGTTAACATCAGTGTTGCCAATTGTGGCAAACTTAAATCCGCTAGAGAAGCCTTCAAATTCCGCAATTTTGACCCAAAATCCATCTAGATTTTCTTTTTCCCTAAATAGATTAAGGATAAATCTATATACTTTGCAGAGATCATAGTGCTGATATGTTAGCATAACGATTTTGGGGAAGCGACTACGGCCTCCTCTAGTGGAGAACACTCCTCTCTCCTCGAAGCCTTTCAGTAACCCAAGAGGGAACCCAAGGCCTCAACGGGGCTGCCGAGGTCAGGCCTGGCTGAAGGTCTATTGGACCGGGTGAATGGCCTTGTTTCCAGGCAAGAAAATTCTCTTAGGTCCAATCGTTCGGACAAGCTGCTTCCCCCTCCTCTACCTCAGCAGCGGCACTTCTGTGTGCCCTCGGAGAGGCCTTTAGGGACAAAACAGGTAGACTCGGACCTCGTTTGCCTGGGTCCTGGTCTGTCGCTGCAGCACATTACGAACGAGAGTGTATCTCTCTCTCAGCAGGAAGCAGTGATGCTGGAGGCTACCGTGATGGCAGCTCTTCAGGCAGTCTCCTAGCTAGACCTGTGGTCCTTCACAGTGTCTAGAGTCGCTGCTTCCTCTGGGGCCATTGTCCCAGGGGAAGACTCTGCTTTCAGGTGTGCCAGTCTGGTTGTAGGACTATCTCCTACCTGGGCCACCAGATGGCAAACTTGTGGGCAAACCTTTTGCTCAAGAGACGCAACGCTGTCCTCTCTCAAGTCACAAGGTCTCTTGGTCCTGAGTTGGTACTGGTTTTACCTAACAGACTACTGCTGGGTTCCACCTCTCTTCAACAGAGAACAGGTGGATGCTGCGGTGGACAAGTGCAAAGATGATGAGAAAGACCGACTTGTCCACCAGGCAGTGGCAAAGACCTCTGGTCCTTCGCATTCCACTGCAGCTAGACCCTCCGAGTCTAGCTAGCACCTCCTTGGCCCCTAACAAGACGAACGCTTCTAAGGGAAGCCAAGGAACTACCCAGCCTTCTTCTTCCTCTTCGAGGGGAGTGATGTCACGCCCCTTTCAGCCCTCCTTGCCTTCAGGAGAGGGTGGTAAGGGTAAGAAGGAGAAACACCAGGGTCAGTGTTCACCTCCAGCTGCTGTCATTGGGCAACTTAGTGGCGACATGGAGCAGAGACCTAGGTTGTGGATGTCCTCTGGAAAGGATATCTACTCCCCTGTGAGTAGAAGTCGTGTCAGACTGGTCCCCATGATTCTACAGCCGGACCTTTCTCCCAGACTCGGTTCAAGATGGAGACCACATGAACAATGCTTGCCTCTGCCACGGAGAATAACTTCATGCTTATGGTAGACTTGAAGGATGCATATTTCCAGATACCCATCCACATGTCCTCCCGCAAGTACCTCTGCTTTGTCCTCGGAGAGACGGACTACCAATTCAGGGCTCTGTTTCTGGCTCTCGACCGCTCCCCAGGTGTTCACAAGTGTTCAACCTGGTCTCAGCATGGGCACATTCACACGGGATGTCTATTGAGGTATCTCAACAATTGGCTGGTCCTGGCGAGCTCCCACTCACAGTTGCTACAGGACGGGGATGGACTCCTGGTGTTTAATTGGGATTTAGAGATCCTGATAAATCGCAAGAAGTCCGATCTCGAGCCCAAGCAGAGGTCTTTGTCCCTAGGCATGCTGATAGACATGATAGTAGCAAGAGTCTTCCCCTAGGACTCTCGTATCAACGGGTTCAGGGAGGCAGCGAGGCTGTCCCTGTATCAACAGGAACAGCCTGCCCTGCTCTGGCAGGTCGTGATACATCACCTGTTGTCCTTGAAGAAGCTTGTCCCTCATGGGCGGCTTCACCTTCTGTCTCTCCAGTGGAAACAGAGTACTGGTCTCAGTCCCGTGGCCCCCAGTCTTTTCTCATCCCTCTCTCACAGGAGGTGAGAGAAGACTTGGACTGGTGGCTCAACTACAGGAACCTTGCAATAGGAGTGGATTTCTCCACTCCCCCTCCGGACATGCTTCTGTTCTCGGATGCATCAACCGAGGGATGGGGTGCACACCTGGAGGAGTTGCTGACTGCAGGGGTGTGGGACCTTCACAACAAGCACCTTCACATCAACGTCCTGGAACTCAAGGCAGCCTCTCTGGCTCTGCAGGAGTTTTGGGAACGTGTGATGGGACACTGTGGTGTTGATGAGCGACAACACAGTAGTGGCATATGTCAACAAGCAAGGGGGACTTGCCTCTCTTTAGTATCATCAGTTGACAGTGCAGGTGCACGAGTGGGCAATAGCACACTTGGTAGAGCTGTCAGCCAGATACATTCCAGGCAAGAGGAATGTGGTCGCAGACAAGCTCAGCCGCCAGGATTAGGTGGTAGGGACTGCGTGGTTCCTTCACCAAAACATGGCAGAAAGGTTGTTCAACAGAAGGTTAGAGACCTTCTGCTCTGTTGTTCTGGGACCATGGGCAGCTGCAGAGGACACGTTCCAACACCCACGGGACAAACTCGAAGTTTATGCCTTTCCCCCGTTCTGCATGATTTGAGCAGTGATCAGGAGGGTGCTGATCACTGAATCTTCAGATGATTCTGGTGGCGCTATTTGGTATCCCAACCTTCCGCCTCTTCTCTCTGAGGCACTGAGAGAGATTCCCCCTTGGCAGAACCTGCTGTGCCAGCCACATGTTAAATGGTACCACCAAGCAGTGTCATCCCTGTCTTCATGGCTGGAGGTTATCCACCATCTCTTGCGAGCAAGAGGCTTTTATCATCAAGCAGCAACAGAAATGGCAGGATACCTCTAGACAATCCTCTGCCACGGTATACCAGGGAAAGTGGGCCGTCTTTTGTGGTTGGTGTCATAGATGGGGTATCTCTCCAGTTGGAGCCACTCTTCAGCAGGTCACAGATTTCCTCATCTTCCTTCACCAAGAGAAGCTCCTCTCCGTATCAGTTGTAAAAGGCTACAGGGCCACACTGCCCTTAGCCTTGAAGCTGAAGGGTATTGATATCTCATACTCCGAGATATCATTTGTCATAAGGTGCTTCGAGTGGTCTTGCCCACCCAGGGATCTCAGGCCTCCTGAGTGGGACGTGACTCTCGTGTTGCAGAGCCTAACTCGTGCCCCGTACAAGCCCCTTTGAGAGTTCTCAGACAGTGACTGTGCCTCAAGACCATCTTTCTATTTGCCCTGGCATTGATGAAGAGAGTTGGCGAACTACATGGTATTTCTTACGATTTAAAACACCTTAGGGGATGGGGATTGGTTACGATCGACTTCGTCTTGAACTTCATAGAGAAGACTCAGAATCCATCTGTCCATGACACCAGATTCGAGTCCTTCACCATCCCCTCCCTGAATGACTTCGTTGATGATAACCCAGACAAGATGCTGCTTTGTTCTGTTAGAGCACTAACTATGGCGCTACCTGAAGAGAACTCGACATCTCCGGCTGAGTGTTGACGACTCATTTTAGCACGAGGTTCCAAGAGAGAGGTGTCCAAGAACACTACAGTGGGCCCCCCGTATTCGCATTCTCCGGATTCGCGGACTCGCTGATTCGCGGATTTTTATCTGGACCATATCTACCCATTATTTGCGGTGAATTTGCCTATTTGCGGGATTTTCCGACGATAAATAATCACTAATTAGTGTATTTTGATGCTATTTTCATTCCTAAATACATTTTTATGATACAAAAATGATTCACTAATTTTAAAATATTAATATTGATCAAATCTGTATTAGTAAGTTTAATAAGATTAAATATCACATAATAATAATAATTTTCATACAATCAACTTACCTGTCAGATATATACATAGCTAAGACTCCGTCGTCCCCCGACAGAAATTCAAATTCGTTTCGCCCACTCGCTACAGGTAGGTCAGGTGATCTACCGGCCCTGCCCTGGTGGCAGGACTAGGAACCATCCCCGTTTTCTATCATATTTTCCTCTGTCACCGGTTGGTATCAACATTGTTGTTATTACCTCCTGACTTGGATTCTTTTTTCAACATTTGATCAACGTTTTTCGGCTTTTTGGTGACGTATTTGGATCGTGTTTTGGCATTCGCTACTGTGGACTGTTTTTGGAATAACTCTTTTGGATTTTTCTCAGATATGTCTGATTCTAATGTGAGTGTGAGAATGTGTGTGAATGTAGGCTGCAGGGTGAGGATACCGAAAGCTTTTCGGTTTGATCCTCACACTGTATGCCGTAAATGTAGGGGGGTTTCATGTTCTGCTATTAACACTTGTAAGGAATGCGAGGGTTTGAATGCAGAAGAATGGAAGACTTTGACTTCTTATTTGAAGAAGTTAGAGAGGGATAGAGTTAGACGACTGAAAGGTGTGAATTCAAGGCCTATTGAGCCTTTCACTGATAATTCAACCCTACTACTGTAGATTCTCCCTATAAATCTCATTCTCAGAGTGTCTTTTCGGATTCGGCATCGGAAATCGCCAATCTGAAAGCGACTATTCGAGACATGAAGTCCAAAATGGCGGACTCGAAAGGTAAGGCTAGTGATAGTGAACATTTTAGTGAAGTGAGTCCTATCAGTGTTGTGGAGGGGGTGGCGTTTGATCGTCCCTGCGCGCTCCCAGCCTAAGCCTCTTCCAAGCTCACATGCCCAGAGGAGAAGGAAAGTCGAAAGCCTTAAGGAGGTCGTGGGGAATCCCCAACGGTCAGCGTCCCTTCAGCTAGCTCTGCTTCATGGCAGCCAGCTCAAAGGGCGCTATAGAAAAAGTTCGTCCTTCGCGAGTGTTTCTCGTCCTCTACCCTCTCCCTCACCTAACGAGGGTGGAAGGAGAGTCGAACTTATCGAGACCGCTGAAGCGTCATATGAAGCAAGACATTGATTCAAGCCCAAGGAGCGCTTCTCGGATGACGCCCCCCACCCCGTCTGCTATTAAGAAGGCGAAGGTGGCTTGTCAACGTCATCTGACGCTTTATGAGGAAGTACCCCCATCATGCTTTCTTCCCCGAGTGATGACGAGAGGCGTCATGCACTAGATGTAGGAGAAGCGTCCAAGAAAGATATTATGGCGGTTCAGGAAAAAACAACTGTCATCTCGTTGTGGGAGTTTTAGCGCCCCGTCGGAAGGACGTGACGCTTCCAATTAAGAAGTCTCGTCCTCTCGCACCTGCTCGAAAGACGTCTTTTAGAAGTGAAGCGTCAATTCAAGCGGATCTTAGACGTGACGCTCCGTCCAAAATTGTGACGCCGAGTAGGAAGCCCTTAGAGAGCGAAGCGTCTTCCCAGACACGAAGCGTCATCAAGACTGTCACAAGAGACGTCATACATGACGCTCGGAGAGCGGGAAGCGTCATACAAGACGTCTTCTAAAGCAGCGAGAAGAACCGCAGGTTGTGACGCCTTCCAAGTCGATCAAATCGGGAAAAGGAAAGACTTTCATTCCCTTAGCCCCTCTCCGATCAGGAGTTTTTTTGTCTCCTCCAGAAGAGGAAAGTTCTGAAAGGAGAACAGAAACTCAGGATTATCACGAGTTGGAGCAAAACTCGGATGATGACGATCATGGAAGAGGAGGGCTTGTCCAACTATAAGGTGTTGACTACCCTGCTTGCTTCGGAGGAATACGGAGACGAGTTGACTCCGGCTGCTCCTCCTTCTCCCGCTGCTCGCTCTTTTCGAGTGCGAAGGCGAAGAAGCCTTCGTCTTTTCTGAAGATGAAGCCCACCATCTCGATGAAGCGGGCTTTACACGCCTTAGAACGCCTGGATGAAGTCGAAGAAAATAAGACTTAGTCAGGACAGTATTTTGCATGCCTCCAGCAAGGTTAGCTGGGAAAAGAGCGGATATGGTACAAGACGGGGGAGGATTTGGGTATCGCTCTCCCTTCTTACTACAGAGGCAAGACTTTTCGACGTTAGTTGACGCTTCAAGGCTGTCCAAGTCTTAATTCTGCCTCGCATTACATGGAGTATTTCGGAACTGGATCATCTCCTCAAGGGACTTTTCCATGTATTGGAAGTCTTCAACTTCTTAGATTGGTCCCCTTGGGGTGATGTCCGAAGAAAGCTCACGATTCGCAGGGAATCGAACCTGAAGCCCTGTTATGCATTTTTGTCTTGCATCGACAAAGCAGTACAGGATGGATCTTTGGAAGTCTCTTCATTATTTGGAGCAGGTCTTTTTGAAGAAAAGGACAGTGTATGGCGCCTTCTTAACAAAGGCAGTCTCGCATGCTCAGAGGCAGCTCTACTATATGCACCTCTGTCGGACTATTTGTTCCCTTCTAAGTTAGTGAAGGACGTAGCTCACTCTTTAACTGAGAAGGCGACACAGGATCTTCTGACGCAGTCAGCTAGGAAGAAGAAACCTGCTTTAGTTTCGGACAAGAAAGAACCTAGCACTTCTATGCAGCCCTTTCGAGGTGGTCCGATCTCCAGACCTCCGCGAGAAGGAGGAAGGCTCCAGAGAGAAAGAGGTAGGTCCGCCTTTCGTCCCTTTAAAAAGGGAAAATGAAACATTTCTCCTCCAAGCACCAGTAGGGTGCCAGGCTCCTGGGATTCGTGGAGGCCTGGACACTGATATACGCAGACGCGTCTTCACTAAATATCATAAGGAAGGGATATCGTTATCCTTTCCTGAATACTCCGCCCCTAACATCAATACCAAGGGAACTATCAGCCAAGTACAAGGATCCTGTGCTGAGGGATACTCTTCGATCGATGGTGGAACAAATGTGGGACAAGAGTGCAGTAGAACTAGTACTGGATCAAAACTCCCGGGGTTTTACATCGCCTTTTTCTAGTGGCGAAAGCCTCGGGAGGCTGGAGACCAGTAACTAGACGTCAGCGCTCTGACAAATTTGTTCAGAAGGAGAAGTTCTCCATCGAGACTTCTGCTTCAGTCCTAGCGTCATTACGACAAGGAGATTGGATGGTGTCTCTAGATCTCCAAGACGCCTAACTTTCACGTCCCGATCCACCCTTCGTCGAAGAAGTACCTCCAGTTCATGAACGGGGGAAGGATCTTTCAGTTCAGAGCCTTGTGTTTCGGTTTCTGTCCACAGCTCCTCAGGTCTTCACAAGCCTGATGAGGAATGTGGCGAGATTTCTTCATCTCAAAGGAGTGAATGTCTCGATGTACCTAGACGACTGGCTCATCAGGGCCAGATCGGAGAGACAGTGTTTGGAGGACCTAAAGTTAACTCTGGATTTGACCAATGGCGTTTGGGATTACGCTGGTGGAACCTCGAGAAGTCTCAGCTGACCCCCAGACAAGAACCTAGTCTATCTGGGGATTTCGGATGGATTCCCTTTTATCGGGGAGTTTTTTCGAGTTTTTTCCTTCGCAAGAGGAGAAACCGCAAAAGGTTTGTTTGAGGATAATCTCTCTTCTTCCTTTAGAGAAAGCAGCAAACTGTCAGCAGAGGGAATGGTTTGAGCCTTGGGGCTGGGACGACTTTCCTCGCTGGAACAATTCTTCCCCTCATCGGAAGACTTCATATCCGTCCCACTTCAATTCTTTCCTTCCTCAAGAAGTCTTGGAGCTAGGAAAAACGGTCAAACCTTGTCGGACGTTTTTACCCATTCCAGTGGAGGATAAAGGCCACACCTACAGTAGGGTGGTTGCTACCTCTGGAAGAGAACAAAGGGAAATCTCTTCTAAGAACACCAGAACCCATAACCTAGTGGTTGTTCTCCGACTCATCGGAGACGGGTTGGGGAGCGAAACATTAGGTGCCTCAGGAGGAAGTGTCAGGTGCACCTGGGAACCAGCAACAGGTGTCCTGGCACAAAATTGTTGCAAAGACGCTCCTTGCGCCGTCAACCTGGCTTTGAAGAGCCTTAAGAACCTCTGGTGGTGAGAGACAACGATGTGCAACGTAAACGTGGACAACACCACCGGCCCACTTGGCCTACATTGCGGAAACATGGGAGGGACACACTCCTCGTTCCTTTACCGAACTCCACGAGGGACCTATTACTTTGGACGTTCTCACAGGAAAAACATTCTCCCTGCTGACAAGGTTCGTACGGGAGGGGTAAGGAATGTTGAGGGAAGCGGAACCAGGCTGCAGACAGGAGGAACAGGGTCCTTCATACAGAATGGACTCGTGCAACGATAAGTTGTGGTCTCGATCTCTTGGTCTCTGTGGGGAAACTCCTCATTGTGGATCTCTTCTCAAACCATACATTTTCAAAAAGGCTCCCAGTGTTTTGGGGGCATACGGGTCCGTTGGAAGGACCCAACAGAGCAATTATGGTAGACCCTTCCTTCCGGCATAAAACCTGGTCTTCGAGATGGACTGTTTACGCTTTTCCCCCATTCAAAATGCCTGGTGTTAGTATTGAAAAAAGTTTGTGGGCGTCAAAAGAGACAGAGGATGGACTTTAATAAAGCCCCCTTTTTGGCCGGCCCAGGAATTGGTTCCCACGGAGGTGGTAGAAGTGGATCGTAGACTTTCCAAGATCCCTACCCAGAAAGGACGGATTCTTCTAAACAAACCAACCAACTTCAAGACAGGTACCATTCTAAAACCCTCCCCGCTCTCGTCTCTGAACTGCCTTTCGACTATCGAAAAGACTTGTCAGAGCAGAGAGGCTTTTCTCCGCGAAGTGGCAAAGCCGCGAAATCTGCGAGAAGCTCGCTAGAACCTCCACTACGAAATAGGTATACCAGTCGCAAGTGGGAGGGTCCTTTAGAAGGTGGTTGTAGAGCCAAGAACGGTTGTCCTCCTCCTCTACCTCTATAGCGGAAAATTGCCTGATTTTCATTGCTATTCCTGATGAAGTGTAAAAATCTCATCTAGCCGATTATCCACAATAAAGGGATACCAGGAGTATGCTCATCGGCTGGGTATTTCATGGAACAGAGGTTTAGATTTAGAATCTGGGCAAATAAAAACAGAGATCTCCACGATCTCATTAGATCTTTTGAGACTTCAAAGTCTTCGGAACCAGTACCCTCCGAACTGGAACCTTGGACGTTAGTCCTCAAATATCTGTCTTCGGATAGAGTTCGAGCCCTCCCGCATCGCGCATCATTTTAGAGACATAAACTAGAAAACAGAAAATGGCCTTATTTCTTTTTATCGTTTTAAGCGACGGACGGCAAAAGAAATTAGTGAGTTACAAGCTTGCTGGCAGGAATAAAAGTAAGGCTTCAAGGGAGAGACTCGGCGGATTTGGCTCCGTTTAAGACCGTCTGTTTTTAGCGAAAAAACAGAGAATCCCACGAATCCCTGGCCCTAGGTCAGTTCGAAGTCAAAGGAATGTTCTAGTCCCTCGTTAGGCAAGGAAGCGCCCAGAGAGGTGCTTCTTATGCCCTGTTAGAGCTCCTGAAGTTCTATCTTCAGAGGAAGCGTCAGTTTGGGAGCCGCTCTAGACAAGGTTCTTTGGTGCGCGGTAAAAGACCCCACAAGACTGATGTCAAAGAATGCTCTAGCGTTTCTTTGTAAGAAAACGTCATTACGGACGCTCATAAGGTTCTGTCCTGTAACTGAAACAATTACAAACTACTGAGGGTAAAAGCTCCTGGAAAGTACGAGCGGTTTGCGACGTCCTCTCTCAGTTTTATAAGAATATGTCGGCTTAAAAACCATTAATCGATAACGAACATATTGGAGATGCAACTCCAGTATTTGCACTCTCATTACCTTGGAAACAGACCGTGCGACGTGTGACGTATGAGAAGTGCTTTTTGTCTCTAGGTCCTATCGTATCGGCAGATACGAATTCTGGGTACGGGCGGAAGCCTACACCATCCTTAAACATTGTAATAACTGTTCTTCTGTTTGGATATGGTTGAGAATCTCTTCGAACAATGGAGGCTTCAGGCTTCGTACGGGCCGGCCGCGGCGATCTATGTTGCTTTTCATAAGGAGAATTCTCGTCATATCCAATTAGTTGAGTATAATTTTTTTTTGGAAAAATTATGTATGTGTGCGTATGTGGTTTTTTTGAGTTACGGTTGTTTGCTGACGAGTTTGTCGGGGATAACTCGGTAACAATCCTTTGTTCTAACCCATGCCCATGGTTAAGGATCAGGTGGTCGGGATTGGTTCTTGTGTGCTCCGTTCATAAGGTTTGTATTGTCATATAAGTGGAATCAGCACCCATTGACAAAGTCCTTTTAGGCTCATGCTGAGTAAGTGGGTAAGAACCCCATCTCGGCAGACCCACAAGGAAGCTCTTGGCCATAGATCACATATCCTTCCGCTAAAGTTTCTTGAGGTGATGCAGAGTCTAGCTTGGGCCAAACACCCACCAAGTTCTACCCACCTATCAGGTAAGGAACCAAGGGTTTTATTTCTATTACCTACAACGTATTGTTGTTTACCTGTCTATTCCATATAGTAGCTGTCTCTTACCGCCTCCACCGACAGGTGCCAATCAGCTATGTATATATCTGAACAGGGTAAGTTGATTGTATGAAAACTGATTATTGTTATGTACAATAAAGTTTATTCCATACATACTTACCTGGCAGAATATAAATATTAATTAAAGGCCCACCCAGCCTCCCCCTGCAGGAGACAGGTGGAAGAGAGAAAATATGATAGAAAAAACGGGGGGGATGGGTTCCTAGTCCTGCCAACCCAGGGCAGGCGGTAAGATCAACCCTCTGACCCTACCTGGTCGCGATAGAGTGGCGCGAAATTTGAATTTCTGTCGGGGTGGACGACGGAGTCTTAGCATTGATATATTCTGCCAGGTAAGTATGTATGAAAACGTTTATTGATAACAAATAACAATATCATTTTCTCTCCCTCTCTTCTTACAGAAGATGTATGCTTTTTTGTATGATAAATGATTTACTACATTTTCAAATATAATTAATATTAATGTAAAGAGCAATCACTTCAATAAAAAGAATCTTACAGTGAATTAGTAAAGATTTTGTTAGTTTAAAATTTTAAAATTTTAAAAAAATTAAAAAAAATAAGAATGAAGGGAAATCCCAGTCCTTCACACATCGTTTCTTTTGAACTTCCCAGCTCTCTCTCTCTTCCTCCTCTTCTCTCTCTCTCTCCTCTCTCTCTCCGCTCCACCTTCTCATCTCCTCTCTCCTCGACTCTTCTCTCTCCTCTATCCTCTCTCTTCTTCTCTTACAGAGATGTATGTTTTTTGGGAATGATAAACATGATTTACACTAAATTTTCAAATTATCAATATTAAATAGTAAACCAAGCTAATAATTAAATTCTAATTAAAGAAAATACTTAAAAGTGAATATTAGCAACGATTTTAGGTTTATAAAAATGAAAAAAATTGTGTAAGAATGAAAGGAAAATGCATTTTTATCCGGCTGTTGTCTTGTCTTTGAAACTCCACGTAGCCAAGCTGAAGTTGGGCTGGGGTCCAACAACAGTGTGTTAGCCTTATCAGGATCATGAAAAATTGTCTTCTCTCTCTTCTCTCTCTCTCCCCTCTCTCCATCATCATCCTCTCTCTCTCAACTCCCTCCCACCCCCCGCCGTCTCCTCCTCTCAACTTCAGTTCTCCTCTCCTCCTCCTCTCTCTCTCTCTCTCTCCTCTCTGTCTTTTACTGAGATGAGAGAATTTCTAATGGTACACATGTCCGTATGTTTTTAATTAATTTATTTCCGCATAATAATAATATAATTATAAAATGAATTACAAAAAATTCATATTGTGATGAGTATTTTTGATTAAAGATGTACCAATTAATCCTGTCCATTTCAGTCCTTTTAAATAAAGGATAAACTCTCTCTCTCTCTCTCTCTTCTTGCCAACAACGAGATACTAGTTTACCTGTATCCATAGGGTGGCTAACCTTGGCCCTCTGTTTGAGCTGGAAATATTAAGTTTAATGAAATTAAACAGTAAAAATAATAACTCTCTCTCTCTTCTCCTCTGTCGTCGATCTCTTCTTCTCCTCGTCTCTCTCCCTCTCCTCAGGCTCTCTCTCTCTCTCTCATCATCCTCTCTCTCTCTCTCTCTCTCTCCTCTCTCTTCTTATGGTAGATTTATTTTTTTTGTAGAGTAAATAAAGTAATTTTACCTTACTAACTAATTTTCAAAATATTCAATAAGATTAATTAAAAAATAAGCGATTCCCAGTCTTTTTATTCCACTTAGAGGAAAGGTGGGCGGGGCAAGTAAATAACCAATTGATATAACGGAATTGGCGGAGGGTGGGAAAGGATCGGAGTTTAGTCCTCTCTCCTCTCCTCTCTCTCTCCTCGCTCTCTCTTCTCTCTCTTCATTATTATTCTCTATGTTCTCAGAAATAATTTCATAATTTCCACTCCTTGCTGATAAGTCAAGATACATGATGTTTGCCATCCCAATGGCCTCCTCTCTCTCTCTCTCTCTCTCCTCTCTCTCTTGGCTGTTATTGGCTGTAATGTAATATTTTTTATGGTAAAAATGTTTAAGATTGAACTTTGAAATGATATTAATAATATAATAACCTCAAATATTTAACTGCCAGTAATAGGTTAGTAATTTTAGGTATATTTAAAGTAGGAATTTGTTATTAAAGGTGATTACATTTGGTATCTGGAAACTTTCAAGATAGGCAAGTTATAAGCCTTTTTAGTGGTGTTTTAACTTTCCGCCGGTTTTAACTATTCACAGGGGTGTCTGGTACACATCCCCCGGGAAAACGGGGGAACACTGTATACATATCTTATGGCTTCATGAGATGATCAAGAAGGTGTACTCTGCTGCTAGAAACGATACCGGTACACTTCGTCCGAGAGCTCACAAGGTTAGGGACATTGCCTCGTCCCTCGCATTCCGTAAGAACCTGCTGGTTCATCAGGTTTTAAAGGTGGGGTTCTGGGCACACCAGACCACCTTCACCTCTCATTACCTTTGGGATATTACCCACAGGTCCTTGGACACCTTTTCCTTGGGACCAGTTGTGGCTGGTCAACAAGTTGTGTAGCTTACCTAGCTCCTCTAAGTGGACAGAATTGCATCTCTCTTTGTTGTATGGTATGAATGAGTATGACTGTAGAGTGAATGACTCTCCTTTTATTTTTTTTATCCTACTCTTTCCCTTCAGGTGGAGAGTACTAATGCAGACCGTTATACATGCTGGACCGAGCAGCCAATGCAGGTAAGACACTCCTTGGAGTAACCTATCTATTTTCTTTAATTAGTAGTTAATAGAAGTAAATACCTGCCCATTCCCTTCACAAGGCAGGGAAGAAGGACTTGGACATAAGAGATCACTCAGATTCCACCCACCAATCAGTGTCTTCCTATCGTAAAGGACCAAGGGTTTGTATATCATGTAGGAACAAATCACAATTTCTGAAGGTAAATTGTATTTTTCCTAGCTATACAAATCTGAGGTCCTTTACACAAACTGCCTACCTCATGCCACCCCTAAATCTGCTACCTGGGCCAAAAGCAAATTGGAATGTTACGTCCGGTTGAAAGGACTACCAAGAACCGGACTGGTAGTTTACTACTGAACCATCTTGTTAAAGATTTCAGCAGTCTAAAATCCTCTACCACCGCCTACCAGACTGACCAGTCAATTTTCCTCAGCTGATGTTTCAGACTTGATCCTTCTTCTTCTGAGATATCTGTGACCTGGATGGCAAATTACAGTCATACCCCAACATACGAAAGTCCCTATGTACGAAAAATCCAGGTTACGAAGGCAAAGACGAAGATTTTTTTGCTTCTGTGTACAAAAATAATTCAGGTTGTGAAGGTGTGTATGTACTGTTAAGTCCGAGATTCGCCCGGGCCGCTGAGAGCAATTTTAAAACTCGCACGCCGCCAACTCAGTAGACTCGCCACCATCCTCCCGCTCTCCGCCGTAAGATCCTGCTCTCCTATTGGTCAGCATCTGTCCCATCATGCATCTATGTAAAGGCATTCCTCGACCATTTCGTTTGGGCAGCGCTATCCTTCACACCTGGAATTTGTTCGTTCACATAGATTTCATTTGTTAATGTAAATTCGTGTTAGTGATTTTGCTTTCGCTGTACTGTAAGTTACTTTATCGTGTTGTGTGTGAACTTAATTTATTTGAGATGAATCTTACCTACTGTTAAAGTAGCTATGTCTCCCCTCCGATTAGGCGAGTCGGCATTCAAACAAAAAAATCGAATGGCTGCTCAGATGACTGTCTAGTTTACCTGTTTGCCACCAGGTGTGTTTCGAATGTTTTAGCCTTTGCAGAATTCTCCTTGCCGCCATTGCGGCTAGGCGATTGTTGGTATTCTATGAAGTTTGGCTGTTTTACACCTGTTTACGGTATTGCAATTTCATTTTCCTTGGATATCTTCCACCGGAAGTAAAACCAATAACATCAGGCTATGTAGGAATGTTTTGGTGTAACCAGGATGGTGAAATCGGAAGTTTATCAACATTCCTTTGTACTGGCAGGGGTACAGGGTGTGATTTTGGAACTACTAGATGTGAAGAATGTAGGGAATTGTTCTGAGAAATTTATGCCTGAATATGTCAGATATAGGAAGACTGGAACTAATAGATTGCGAAAGCAATTAAATCAGGGCTTAAACCTGTCAGGCTATCCCTACTCAGACTAGGCATTTTAGTAGGCTAGTATTGACTTTCATTGTAGCTCCGCCTTCTATTCCCCATTTGGTTCAGGAAAAACGTAATGAGAAGTTAGAACATTAACCTATTTTTAGTTCTAATACAATTTGAACTTAGTTCGTAACGGGAACGTTCCAAATCCCTCCAGTGTGCGCTCATTTTTGTGTTCCCTGTTAGAAGTGAGGTGTTGGTGCCCTTGTCTGTATGTAGCCCGAGCCTAGGACTGCCCTGCGACAGTTGGATACGTCCGCTGCCAGGGAACCGGATCGATTCTCAGGACGATGGGATTCTGTGCCTTCCAATACCTACTTCGCCCTTTTCATGATCTGAACCTCGTTTAAATCGTTCGCCAAAGGACCGTTAAAGAGCTCACATAAGGACCGTTTCGGTAAGCGTCAATGCTCGCTCCGTAGGCGCATTCTGTCGTCTTCAACACCTAGTTTGAGGTGTAAGCATGCATAGGCTTAATAATATATGATATAGGTGTAGACATTTTATTGAGACGATAATGTATCTGTAGCGAGTTTTACATGCTTAGACTCAGTCGACTGTTTACCTCTCATGTTTTGGTTATTCTAAATTCTTGTATGCTAGCCTATTCCTTTTTCTTCGTAATGCTTGTGTTTGTTCTTTGCGTGCTTCCTCTTCGGCTATCGGCAAATCTCTTACTAATGCCTCGATTAATGTTTCTCTTTCAGTCTACACTGTCTGTAGTATCTACAGTTCTTGCCGAGTTAGATATTCTAGCTTCAGAGATTTCTAACTTAGTTTCATATAGGAATGCTTTCAAGTATGTACGATCGCTTTCGGACGAGGCGGGAGCGTTGCTGTAACTCCTCTCCCACCGCCTCCCACTTTTGGCGCCTCGTGCGGACTGCGGAGCCAGGGTTCCCAGACGTACGATAATTATCATATGAGTACGATAATTTGACCCTCTGTACGATAAACGATTATTAATCAAAATATGATAATTTGAAGAGATTTGGTACGATAATTTGGTCTGATACATATGGGAACCCTGCTGTGGACGTTGTTGACTCGTGTGAACGCAGTTGAATTATGGGGAGTGGGAACTTGGCCGAGTCTCGAGTCGCTTAAACTGTCTTGGTCTCAATGAGTCGTCGTGGATTCGATACAGCACTCAGCTGCTGTCACCTCTTATCGACAAGTGTCGCTTTTTGTCGCCAAGGGTTGCGGAGAAAGAGCAATCCTTTAAGCTCTTTGTTTACCTCCTGTCGGCAGCTGTCTCCTTCTGTTGCCCACTGACGGAAGAAGAGTTTGAATGGAATTGGAGGAACTCGTTTTGGGCCGGTCGGCGTTTGTTGCCACATTACGCCTTCCTGTATTCTCATTTTGTTGAGGATAGAGGCCACATAGAGAATACAATATCTTGATTGTCTTAGGTATTTTGGTGAGCGTATTTTGACGCACTCTAAATATTGGAGAAGACAACCAACGCTTTCTCCAATTTGAGAGCATTTTGTAACTTTTCTTATCCTCGGACACAATCTCCCTTTGTGTCTGCCTTGGCTTGTCGTCTTGTCTTTTAAAGTCGCGGAGAGCCGAAGGCCGCCTTTTGTTGTACAACGCTTATTGGTCCTTTAACTGTCTTTAATAGGAAGTTCACTTTCTTTCACTTTCCTGTGGGGAAATGAACTTGAGACAGATAGACATGCTGATGGATTTTCAGTCTAACTTGAGTTATTATCTTCTATTTACGTTGTCTCGTCTCTGCGACTTCTTAGAGAGGTGGAGACGCCAACCCAGCGGGAGGTTTTAGCAAGGAAACAAGTAACTCATTTCTGATGGTGCAGGGTAATGTCCTCATGCTTATACTCACTCTGTTTGGAAGTGAGAACACTTTCGCTTCCTGTCTGATTATGTATTTCGGGATTATCTATTGGTAGTCTTATTTTATACCTTTCGGGGATAAGTGCAGATTCAGGTTCTGGGATATGGATAGTTGCAGCCTCCTAACATACATGGAGAGACTTGGGACCAGTATGTTATATGGTGGAGACGGTGAAGGGCAGTTGTGATTCTTTGTGATTGTCCTCCACTGGTTTATTCTCCTTCTTATAGCTTCCCTTGTCTTCAGCAGAGATCTCTCATAAGTCTCTTTTAGTAGGAGATTGTATATAGAGGGAATGATGGTCCAAGGGTAATTCTTTAGGAAGACACCCATAAGTAATAGGAGATATTCTTGGACATTTGGAGACAATAACAGTAAGTGTCTGCCCATATACTTGTTGGTTTTCTAGCATGGTTTTAGTGCCTTTCCAAAGAATGGTCAGACTTATGGTACACATGCAGAATGTATTCATTCCACTTACCATACATCCACAGTCATGCAAGTTCCTTCAAAGGGTTTTTACTAGAAGGTATTGCTGTTCTGTGCACTTTGTTTGGGTTAGTGTGCAGCCCTCTGTAAGTTATGTCAGGGACTTGTTGCCGATTGGTAGATGGTGTCAACTTTACGCAAGACACTTATACTGAATCAGTTATTCAAGTTAGCCCACTCTGTCAACAGTATTCCAAAGGCCAAGGACCTGTTGCTTCTTCTGGCCCAATTTCTATGCACTATATTGTTAATTCTTTATATCCCCATTCTTATCTATGGGGATGATATTTAATTATGCATGCTTGTCGGTCAAGATGAATAGGCATGTGCTGCTTGAAGACTTTAGACCGGAAAGAAACTTCCTATATGGTAAGGGCTTTTCCCCATTAGGAAACATGGCCTTATGGGTTATTTTCAGATAATCATGCTCAATTAATGTATGGTTTCAGCATAAGAATTACAACTTACAAATAACTTTCATTACATTTGTAAGTACGTAATCCAGAACCAACTTTGGCTCCAGGACTGTAGGAGGGACACTTTTACCAGGAATAGTCCATTTGGTTCTTAAACCTAAGTCCAAGTTTTGGTCTTTTCCCTCTGTCATGCAACACAGAGTTTAACTAGTGTCATTAACCTTTCATGCAACATAGAATGGTCAACTACACCTGGTATAACTTTTTAGATGTCAGGGCAGTGGAAAGACATCAGGATGCTTAGCAGGTTTATTCCCGGTCAGAAACAAAGTCTTTGTGGGAAGTTTGCTGCTTTGAGTGAAATGAAACAACATATTGGTTTGATTATCCATTCTGTGGAAGGACAATGTTTTAGCAATTAGGGATTCAGGAAGAACAACTGCCTACAAGGGCCTTGACATCCATAAGTTTGGCACTTGGGTGGATTTAAGGAACACTCGTTTAGCTTCCTAGCATGTAGATGAACAGGGACATCCGAATGATTACTACTACTTTGTTGTCCCTCAGGCTTGAGCAGTGGATGTTTCCTTAAATTTTGTCTAATTCAGACTCATAGGCCTGCCCCTTGTATCTACTCTGAATTCTATTGGGCAATTTCATGTTCAAGAATTGTTTAGTCTCCTGTAGAGCCCTTGTAGCCTCAGGGCAAAACTTTTCAGAATTTCCAATGCTCTTGGTAGATGTCTCATTCTTCCGTTGAGAAGAAATCAGCTCTACTACACAATTCCATACAGTTCCATTGACGTAGGCATCTCCTTAACTGCTTGGAGAGGTTAGAATGTCCCCTCCCAATAATAAGGCCTGGGGTCAGAAGCATTGGTCTGTGTTGCTGAGGGTACCATTCTGGAGGAATTTTCAGCACCTGGAACCTTGTAGACATCAATGTTTTCTGTTTAGAGTAGATAAAACTTTTCACTGTCTACTTCGAAAGTTATCGTTCCATACACACTTTCCTCAGTATTGCATCAAGTACTTTTAGATCTTGCTGAGGACCAGCACTGTAAGGTTTTGAGATTGAAGCCCCTTCATCTCTATATCGTCTCTGGAGCTTAGATGCGAGTCTAAACTTTATCTGAATTTACTGTAAAACCTTTTATTTAGCAGTGGTCAATAAGTAAATTTGCTGTCAGCACCCTTCTTTAAGCTGGTGTAAGGGAATGCTATTTTAGCTTTCTGCCTTAGAGCTGAGGGTGATGTTAAAGCTATACTTTACAACATCTGGTTTTAAGAAAAACAGATGTTGTGGTCAAAGGTTTGCCTGGAAGGGGCAAAAATCAACCTTTTGTTTTATGGTTTTGTTTTGTGGTTTTAGAAAACCTAGAATGTATTTGTGAAGGTTAAGCCTGGAAGAGGCAAAGTTAACCTTTTGTGTTATGATTTTAGAAACTTTGTCAAGGAACACAAGGTCCTCTCTGACATAATGGATAGGCTAGTGAATGAGAACTAGCTCCATATCTTCTACCTTATTGAAGTTAAACATTCATAATGTGAGCAGCAGTTGCAACTTCATTTAGTGTAAAGTCAATTTGTTGCTCCAGAATAGGATTGATGTGTCACAGTAGAAGTACAATTCAGTTTTTGCCTGATCACTACCTTAAGTATACAGAATTGTGTTTGAAGACAGTAAAGCCCTTAATCCTCTACTAGTAGTGGGTAGTCTTTTCCTGAACCGAAAAAGAGCAATTCTTTAGGCTCCTTTGTTTAAATCCCGGGGTTTTAATATTTTGGGGAGCGTGAAGGTACAAATTTTGTATATGAGCGTTCCTTTATATTGTAAAGGTATTCATTTTAAGTGACTGTCGTTTGATAGGGCTTTTGGACCCAGGCACAGGGGTCCCTCATACCGCTTGCGTTTCATGCCGGCTGAATCGAAGCGGTTTTCTCCGCAAGGCTACTCTTTAGCTCGAATGGCTGAGTGGAATTTAGTCTAGCTGCACTACTCACCATCCTCTTCTTAATGTGGGAATCGGCTAATTTAACAGTAGGTAAGATTCAACTCAAATAATATAAATTTTCATAATAAAATTTATTATTTGGATACTTACCTACTGTTAAAGTAGACCCACCCAGCCTCCCCACAACTTACTGGGCTATCAAGGAGAATTCTGATGAGCTAAAACATTCGAAACACACCTGGTGGAGAACAGGTAAACTAGACAGTCATCCGGGCAGCCATTCGATTTTTTTGTTTAAATGCCGACTCGCCTAATCGGCGCGGAGATATAGCTACTTTAACAGTAGGTAAGTATCCAAATAATAAATTTTACTATGAAAATTTATATACTTACATTATTAGGCTTGGGTCCCAAGAATGTTGCTGAAGTTCATGGAAAGAAGATGCTGTCTATGGAGATGAAGATGGAGATAATCAAGAAGTGCTAATGTTTTCTGCACAGGTCGTATGTTTGCGCAGTTCGATGACATTTGCCTGAGTTGTTTCAGGAACATTGGGAAAAGCAGGCAGAAGCAATCTTCCTTGGATAGTTAATTTTTAAAGAGGCCTTTAGTAGTAGTAAGTAAACAGGTAGATCCAAGTGATACGAAAAAACAAAGTTGAAAGTGGTGAAGAAATTGAAATTGGGGAAAAAAATGTAAAGTATAAAAAAGTAAACAAAATGTAAAAATCAAAAAAAGAAAAAAAAAATTAATTTTAAGTTTTTTGTAAAGTTAAGTGTTAATGTGTTTCGTAAATTTTAGTGTTAATGTTTTCTGCCATTTTTTAATGTGTTTCATAAAGTTAAGTGTTCATGTTTTCTGCCATTTGTCCTCCTCCTCTGCCGCCACTTACAGACATCGCCTCACTTGAAAGGTAAGGTTCCACATTTTACTACATACGTACGTACATGTACGTACAGTATTTCTTGTACCCTGTACAGTAATACACTTTATGTACAGGTACAGTAATAGTTAGGTTAGGTATTTAATGGTTCAAATTGTTGTATTTCATTGTTAATTGGTCAATTTAGCTTTATTATAAAATTTATTGTCGTGTTTTTGTAGGGCTTGGAACGAATTATGCAATTTAAATGTAAAATGTAGTTCTAGATATGAAAAAATCAGGTTACGAAGACCGCTTTGGAACCGATTAATTTCGTAACCTGAGGCACTACTACAGTGGTCATTCCCGTATTTACAGGGGATGCGTACCAGACACCCCCGTGAATAGTTAGAATCCGCGAATGTTTGGAACCACTATAAAAATGCTAAAAACAGCCTATTTTGTTAGTTAAAACAAGAAAAACCCACTAAAAATTTTCTTACTGGGTTTTTTTAATAGTTTTATCACAAAAAGTGCATTTTATGATGAAATTGATAAAAAAAAAACAGGAATTTGTGGATATTTCTCAGGAAAATACCGCAAATGTGCGAATTTTCCGCAAATAATGCGAGGAAACGTTCCCGAGAGAAATCCGCAAAGGTGTGAGTCCGCGAATCTGGAGAACGCGAACACGGGGGCCGCACTGTATACCTTTTTTTTTTAACCAAGTGGATCTACAATTTCTCGTATTCCTCCTAATCTTAATGACCTCTCAAGTCCTTTACACATTTGAGCAAGGAAGGTGGAGACACAGTTTGGTCTTTTACTCTTAAGAATTTCAACCACGAACTAACTTCCTTGACTTCCAGGAGTGCCTTTGAGTGCCCATCTTCTCGGTTGTCAGCTACAGCCTGATGACTTCTACGAACCAGCTATAGCCTGGCGCCTACTATGGCTACAAGCACCCACCAGCTCCCAATCTATTATCTATCCTGGCACCCAGCTCGTGTGGCACCCATGAGTTTTGGCGATAACTCTAGCCTGATCACAGCTCACCCTACTAGCACCTAAGATCACTCACTCTGTAGAAAGTATGAGCTTTTGGTCTAATTAGAGCTATTACGTATTACATGAGCAGAACCAGAAATTCAGAGGGTCAGACGAGCCCCTCTTCACCCTCCAACTTAAAAGGGGACATTCATTTCTGAAGCACCCTCAGACTTAGGAGAACATTTTGCCTTTTTTTTTTTTTTTTTTTTTTTTTTTAAGTGAAAGCTAAGGACATCAGAGCAACCTCTACCTTTTTAGCTTCCAAACGCATATGTCCCTTACTTCCATTCTACATCACACTGGAAGTATATTTGACCTCCATGTTTTTCTTCCTTATGAAGTGATCCCGGGCCACTAGTTTGTCTGAAGCCCAGCTCTCCTGGTTGGCACCAACTTTAGAGCTTTAGTCCTGAACTCCCAGCTTGTCTGGTGCCCAGCTCACCATGCACTGTGCTTGTCTAGCTCCATTTCATGTTCCGAGTGCCCACCAGCTCCCATGACCGGCCAGTAGCACAAGTGCCTGCTAACCCCCATGAGCTCCTGCCAGCTCCGAGCTTCTAGCTCTTCTGGTTCCAGTTGCAGTCTGTCTCCAGTTCGTTCTCCAAGCGTCCTGCTCTCAAGCTTCATGGGAAAAGTAGGAGGTTTTATACAGTTGGATTTTCAGGGAACCATCCTCTACATATGATGATAGGACAAGATTTCTTTTCATCTACTGACTAGAATGTTTCCTCACCTTAATGGACATTTAATTTGAGACACTCAGATTCAGGAGAGCCTTTAGCCTAGTGTTTAGTGAAGCTAAGGTGTGATGGTAATTGCTTCATAGCAAAGAAAGATAAAGGAAAGGAGAACGCATTTTCGAGAAGTTCGGCAGCAAGGAGGTTTTCGCGCCACTGTTGGAGGCGCCTATGTTCGTGGTTGTTCCAGAATCGTCGGGCGTGTTGTGGAGCGCAAAAACGCGCTAATGTTACGTGAGAAATGCCGCGATTTTCTGATGCAATACCTCGTCTAGATTCATCTTAGAAGTTCTAGAAATCCCTGGAGTCGGTGACGTTCGCCGTAGGCTCCGCCCTCAGAGTGCCGTATAAATACGACGAACGAACTTTGGAGAGCAGTGATCGTAGAAGAGAGAGAGATTGTAAAAGAGAGAGATCACCGGTTAGTCCCAGAGCCACAGATCAGATTATCAGTGAGAGATCAGCAGCAGCAGAGATCTTCCGTGAGATACGAGAAAACGGAACCGACGAAGTGTCAATCAAAAGAAGTTGTTCGAGAGTTGGTTGGATATTGGTCTAGTCATCTTCCGGTGTGGACGGCAGAGTTGTCTCTACGTTGAGCAGACTTCGGATAAGAAAAGGGGAGAGTTCCTGCCTTACGAATAGACTATTTTCTGCAATACGGAGGCAAGAGGACGACTGCAATTGCCGCTCTACTTTCATGAAGCCACCTCTTCGAAGTGCCAAACTGTTTAGCAAGTATTCTTGTTACCTCACTGTTTCCCCCAGTTCACGCAGTGTAAGATTCTATCTGTTTATGTAAATAGGAGATACCATTCTACATTTACCATTGTTAGTAAGCTTGTAAATAAACCTTTGTTGTGTTAGTGTTTCTTTCTATATTCATATCCCCAGTTTCAACTGTTGGTGTTGAAAAATATTTTTTTATTATTTCATATCGAACCTGAAGCGGACCTCCCTCAGAGGCCGTAACATTGTGTCGTCCTTTAACCAGGATATTTCGACACCGTAACATTGTCTCTGAGATCTCGGAGTCTGTAACAAAAGGACATCAGAGTAGCCTCTTCCTCCTTATCCTTCATATATTTAGTGACCCATATGTCCTATCTACTTTTGACCTACTGGAAGTGTAAAATCAATCTTCGTTTCTCAGTAAATTTAACTAAAGTTGAAAACAGTGTTAAATTTCCAGAACTTTGAGACTATTTCTAGTAACTGGCATGGTATCATTGAAAAAAACTTAGGATTTTTTTCTAATGTCTCTTCACTTTGTAACAAGGTGTCAAGCTTTGCGGAGCCAGGAGGTACAATGTACCTGAAGCACCCATCACTCTTAGTGGTTGGGTTGTGGTTTTCTTTTTGAGAAGGTGACAAATGTTATCTGGTTGGTTTTTTTATTGGTCTCACACCCACAGCAAGGGCGGTACCAATTTATGCTTTGTCAGCCACTAGAATACTACATTGCTACAAAGTTCCCCCTTAAGTAGAGGGGCTCCACAGCTTTACTGCCACACCCACTAGATGTTAAGTTGAGTACCAACCAGAAGCAGTTTTCTACTACAGGCTCTCTTAACTGATAAGGAAATGTCAAGCATTGTATTCAATGTTAGCAACTTTTCTGTTTTAATTCATTACATACTCAATGTTATGAAGTAGAATATGTCCATCAATCCCATCTCTTGTCAATGTGGGAATCAGCAATGTAATTACTTGGTAATTATATAAAGGTGACATTTTTATAAAATAAAATTTTGTTATAGTACTTACCAAGTAGTTACATGATCGAAATCCACCCTCCTCCCATCTGATAGACATTAGGCATGAACAGATTGACATCATATGCTAAAATAGTTCCTGATACACTCACAAGGGAGCGGACCTAGTCACCTGCACAAACGGTTGAGGTGTTACCCACGAAATGTCATTTTTGCCAAGGGACATATGTTTTAAAATTAAAACAAACTCTCTTATAATGATACATGAATTTTTTGTGAATATCTGATTTTGTGTTTGCTATGGACAGTGTTATAATATCAGAGCACATTTTTACTTTTATTTATTTATATTATTTCAGAGTATCACATGCAGAGGAAACTTTCATGAGGTCGCCGATGTATTGCAGTGGGAGTTTGAGAAGATTTTTACTCCATTTTTGTTATTTACATCATATAATACAGGTTTTTTATACTGAAGAAAAAAAAACATCTGGTATTGAAAATTTGACATTAAATTAGTGTAATGTTTTATATGACAGTTTGCATCAATGACTGAATATTTTGTTTGCCTCTATGTAACATTGTTAATTTAGAAATAATTTGTTATACTAAGAAGTGTAGTTGGTCATATGAAACATTTTGGTTTTTAATTGATATAATTGTGTTTTATTTGTGTACTAGATTTGATTCCTTTGTGGTGTCAGAAGTCTTTGTTTTGTTATAGGAATATTTGATTTGCAGTATCATTGAAAGCAGGCTGTAAATGAGCTAGGATTATTTTGAACTTGCAAAAGACCTGGATGCAACCTACCATTCTGTGAGATGTAGACTTTGTGATTACATGAATTAAAACTGTTTACTTCAGTGCTTCCTCTCATTCCAGCAATTTCACTGTCTGAAGGTTTGGCAATAGTTGGTTCATTTTGAGAGCTTCTCTGGATGAAACTGAAAACTGACATTGTTTCAAAGCTGTATATTCAACATCTTTTGAGAATGGAAGCTGAAAACTTAGTTTTGCCTTTAATCAAACAAGAAAATGACAATTTTGAGGATGAACATACCGAAACCACAGTAGATTCTTTCATAGAGGTCAAGGCAGAGCCAGAATATATTGATTGGGATGAAGTTGATGTAAAAGATACATGCCAGCCTTTAGAGAGTGTAGAAGACCATCCAAGTTTTGGCGTGGAAAGCGGAAAGATCTATATTGCAGAAGAAAATAGACATTTGGGGACAACTGAAGGCCAAGGGACAATTTCACAGATATGCAACCAGAAATCCCTCGTGAGAACTCATATAGGAGAGAAGCGGTTCACTTGCTCTTTATGTCAAAATAGTTATTCTTTCTTACATGGTCTCAAAAGACACATGAAAACTCATACAGGAGAGAAACCATATACCTGCTCAGTATGTCAAAAAAGTTTTTATACATCAGGTGATCTCAAAACACACATGAGAACTCATACAGGAGAGAAACCATTTACTTGCTCTGTATGTCAAAGGAGTTTTTCTTGTCAAAGTCATCTCAAACCACACATGAGAACTCATACAGGAGAGAAACCATATACTTGCTCTGTATGTCAAAGGAGTTTTTCTAGTCAAAGTAATCTCACAATACACATGAGAACACATACAGGAGAGAAACCATATTCTTGCTCTGTATGTCAAAGAAGTTTTTCTCGTCAAAGTAATCTCACAATACACATGAGATATCATTTAAAGAAACAAAAAAATAATAATTTGGAAGATGAACATAGCAAAATCACAGTTGATGGATCTGTATTTGTAGATTCTTCCATAGAAGTGAAGGGAGAGCCAGAATATATTGATTATGATGAAGTTGATGTAAAAGATACATGCCAGCCTTTAGAGAGTGAAGAAGACCATCCAAGTTTTGGCGTGGAAAGCGGAAAGATCTATATTGCAGAAGAAAATAGACATTTGGGGACAACTGAAGGCCAAGGGACAATTTCACAGATATGCAACCAGAAATCCCTCGTGAGAACTCATACAGGAGAGAAGCGGTTCACTTGCTCTTTATGTCAAAATAGTTATTCTTTCTTACATGTTCTCAAAAGACACATGAAAACTCATACAGGAGAGAAACCATTCACTTGCTCAGTATGTCAAAAAAGTTTTTATGCATCAGATGTTCTCAAAACACACATGAGAACTCATACAGGAGAGAAACCATATACTTGCTCTGTATGTCAAAGAAGTTTTTCTCGTCAAAGTTATCTCAAACCACACATGAGAACTCATACTGGAGAGAAACCATATTCTTGCTCTGTATGTCTAAGAGGTTTTTCTCATCAAAGTGATCTCAAACCACACATGAGAACTCATACGGATGAGAAACCATATAGCTGCTCTGTATGCCAAAGAAGTTTTTCTCGTCAAAGTAATCTCAAAACACACATGAGCTCTCATACAGGGGAGAAGCTATATACTTGCTCTGCATGTGAGAGAATTTTTTCCCATCAAAGTACTTTAAAAAGACACATGAGAATTCATACGTGAGAGAAACTATATACTTGCTCTGTATGTCAAAGTTTCTGGTTCAGGTCCTCTCAACTCCCAAAACACAAAAATTTATAGTAGAGAGAAACTAAGAAGCTGTATAATACAGGCAGTCTCTGGTTATGGTGGGGGGGGGGGGGGGGGGGGGGGGGGAGGGGGGGGGGGGGGGGGGGGGGGGGTGGTGGGGGGGGGGGGGGGGGGGGGGGGGGTTTGTTTCTGTTCTTGGCGGGTTGCTGATAAGGGAAAACTGCCATTAACCTAAATTCTGCCATTTATGGCGCCAAGTTTCGGATAATGCCGCCTATGTTAGGTGTGTTATGGCGCCACAAATCGCCGATTTTATAGCGCTAGACAAGCCCCATAAAACCGGATTGCCATTAACCGAGTCTGCTGATAACCGGGTATTGCCTGTACTTGATCTTTGTTCAAGTAGTTTTTATAATTCTGAAATTCTCAAGGTACACATTGGAAATCATTGTAGAGAGAGGACATTCTCCAGTCCTAATGTCAAAAATGCTAGACAGTTTCAAATACTTTTAGGTTACTCATGAAAACTCATAATATTTATGAGGTAATTAAATGTACTGTACTGAATGCTAAAACCATACCTGTTCCTACAAAATATACAAACTGTCTTTCTGTATATAAGGGATATGCTTCAGCGTAGCTGGATATGGCTGTTTAACATTTAAAAACAAGTTAGTTTAGGTAGTTATCTACTGGATGCCAGATGGGAGTCTGGGGCCCACCCAGGCTGGTACACGGTCACTTGCTTTCAGCCATCATGCTGTATGGAGCCGTTGTGTTGCCCTCTACCTTGCCTGCCATTTTGCTTTGTTTTTAGTCTACTCTCCTGGTGGGATTGTTCCCTGTTTTGTGTTGTGATACATCTTTTGTGCTTTTTCTGTGTTTGTCTAATGCTACTATTATGCAAATCCACAAATTTGTTAAGCCTAAGGTGTGCAAGGGTAGTGCCAGGTGCAAATGCCCAGTTACTGCCTCTAGAACCTGTACCCATCACCACCTGTTCTTAATGTTGACGCTCATGTCCTTGGCACTAGTCGCAGGGGCATTACTGTACAAGCAGTCCCCGGTTATTGGTGGTGATTCTGTTCCCAATGGCGCAACGATATCTGAAAATCAGAGATATAGTGCCGATCCGCTGGTGATTCTGTTCTCAGTGGCACAATGATACCCAAAAATCAGAGATATAGCACCGATCCACAGTTATTGCTGCCAATCCTTGGTTATTGGCTTTCATGGCTGGGGATCGGTGGCATTATTAAGCGGGGATCAGCACATTGTGGCCCCTAAAATTCAGTTATCCTCATTGCTAGACAAACGCCATAAAACTGGATTGGCAATAACTGAGGCCACAGATAACCAGGGATTGCTTGTATAATCTTGACACTACTTGTAGTAAGCGTTTGGAACTGGTCACCAGTGCAGTGGGTGAAGTACTCACAGATGAGGAAGTACAAGGAGAGGACTCTCAAGGTGTTGTCCAGCAGTAACACACCCCAACTACACAGTTGTTTGCCAATCCATTTAGTTCCTTCCTTCCTCCTTTAGAACTTCCTTGCTTTGCTGTCACTCTATTGGAGCAATCCCCCCTTTGTCATCTTCGGTTGCTTTGTCAGGCGGGAGTCAACATGTTAAAGTGCTGGTAATTAGGACAACCTGTGCTAGGATGGTCTCTGCTCATTCAGGAGGGGAGGAATCCCCTTTGGGGCAAGAAGAGACTACCAACCCCAACCCTACTTCCCTTTCAGCTGTGGAGGAGATCGAGGATCTCTGGGAGACTCTCTGGGTCTCCAGGGCATTCCCTCAGTGCAGAGCTTGCTGTGTCACCTGAGGGCTTCTCACACCCTTGCTATGCCTCCTGTGACTCTGTGCAGTGGCAGTCTCACATTAACTGTCATGATGACTGCAATGGCTAAGATGCTTATGAACATTACCACACACGCCCCTCTGTTGATGACCCCAGGTATTGTTGACCCAACATCACCGCACCCCCCTGCCATACCTTTTAAGTGTTGTCTCTGCTCCCCCCTCCATCGGGGATGGAACCAAAAGGTGTCGTCGTCTTCATCTTCATCGTCTTCCTTGTCGTCATCTGCTGCCTCCTCCCCTTCTTCTTCCAAGGCCCACCAGAGGAGGAAGAAGGTTGCTTGACCTGCCTGGAAGAAGTCCTACCATGGGTTGTTTGACTTGGTGCCTCCCTCCATGGGGGGGAGATGGGGGTCTCGCTCACTCTCCCCAGTCTTCGGACTTGGGAGCCATGTCACAGGTCTCTTTGAGACGTTGTGATTTGGGAGCTTCAAGTGCATGAGTCTCCAAGAGTACTTGTATACCCGAAACTAGTTTGGGGAAGTCACCTTCCAGAACTATTGTAGTGCCTACCTCTACTCGAGTTTCTACAGAAACTCGGGTAGAGAAAGCTACTGATGATCGCATATGCACAACCGTCTAAGCAGGATAGTGATTCTCCAGGTACTTGGGTGTCTACAAAGCCTCAAATCACCTCCACCAGCACGAAGGAGTCAGCTCCTTGGTCTGGTGAAGGCACTACATGAGAGCAAGTGGAGAAGCAAGCTGGTGCTTCTTCACCTCCTGCCACCACTCATCTGAGTATGTAGACAGAGTCCCATTCAGGCGCTGCTGACTCCAGAGTTCGCACACTCTGAGAAGCATCAAAGTGGTCCCCCTACACAGTCTTCTTTTTGGCAGGAGGCCACGGCCTCGAAGAAGACTGGAGCATGTTGTGAGGACAGCACAAGCTCACACCCGAGAGTATGCAGTCGCTCTCCCTCTTAGACAAGCTTCTTCCCCCTCCTCTGCCTTGACAAAAGAAGTACTACTTGCCCTCGGAAGAGCCACTGCCGATGAAACAGGTTGACCCAGACTTGGTTCGCTAAGGTTCCAGGTCTCTCGCTGCAGCACCTTACTGCCAAGAAAGAGCATTGCTCTCATGCAACAAGAAACAGCGAACCCAGAAGCCACTGCCATGGCACCCTTCCAGTCAGTCTCCTGGCTGGACCTGTAGTCGTTCACACTGTCCAAGGTTGCCTTCTCCTAGGGATATGTTGTCCCAGCAGAGGATTCCTCCCTCAGGAGACTTTGCCAATTTGGAAGTAGGGCCACCAGACGTCAAACCTATGGGCAAATTTGGTTTTACTGATGGATGCTATCCTGAATTGTATTTCTAAGTTCGGTGGCCAAGAATCTGCCCTGGCTCTGAGGAATGTACCATTGCTGGGGTTCGCCTCTTTTTTTTTTTTCCTAGGGAGCAGGTAGATGTTATGATGGACAAGAGTCACATCGATGACAACGACTGTCTTTTCCACCAGGCAGTGACCAAGACTGCTAAGTCTTCATGTGCTCTTGCAGCCCAACATTTGGTTCAGGCTAGCACTTCCTCCACAGGCCCCAAGAAGAACCAGGCTTCGAAGGGTATCGGGTGAAACACCCAGCCTTCTTCTGCTCCTGCTAAGAAAGGAGTGCAGTCGCACCCCTTTCAACCTCCCTTCTAGACCAGAAAGGGGGTTAAAGGTAAGAAGAAGAGAGGAGGACACCAGGGTCGGCATTCCCCTCTACATGCTGCTGTTGGTGGTGGGTGCCGTGTTTGAGGCCACTGGCAACTTTGGCAACATACAGAGCCAAGACAGGGTAACATATGTCCTTCAGGAGGGCTGTCTACTCCCCTTTCAGTTTTGACCATCCCTCACCAGCAACCTGGTCTATTTCTGTTCATATGTAACTGGCTCACCAAAGGACTTCGCCCTCAGGGAGGTGGTTCAAGTGATGCTGAAGAAAGACACTGGGAGTTGTGATAGATTTGTCCCCAGGCTTTTACAGCTGAATCTTTTTCAAAGAGAAAGCAAAGGGGGGTATGTGGTGGTTGGAAGCCAGTCATAGATCTCTCTCACTTGAACCTATTAATTTGCCAGACTCAGTTCACAATGGAAACGACACAGTCTGTGCTCGCAACCATCAGGGAGCACAACTTCATGCTTTTGGTGGACCTGAAGGGTGTGTATTTTCAATTACCTATCTGTCCTCTTGCAAGTATCTACACTTTATCCTCGAGGAGACAGCATACCAATCCAGGGCACTTTGTTTCAGAGTCTCAACAGTTCCTCAAGTGAGAGTATTTAGTCTTGTGTCAGCATGGTCCCATTTACACAGGATACATGTCTTGAGGTATCTTGATGATTGGCTAGTTCTGGCGACCTCTCGGTTGCAGTTGTTCTAGGACAGGGATCACCTTCACGAATTTTGCCTTGACCTCGGGGTGGTGCTAAATATTGAGAGGTCTGATCTCACTCCCAAGCATAGGGTGAAGTACCAGGGCTTGCTGATAGATATGTCATCAGCAAGAGTCTTCCCCTTGGACTCACATATCAGTAGCTCAGGGAGACAGCGCAGTTGTTCCTGTCATGGCAGGAGCAACCAGCTCGGCAGTGGTTAGTTGTTCTTGGGCACTGGTCATCCTTCGAGAAGCTGGTCCCTCATGGGCTGCTTCACCTTCATTCTCTTCAGTGGAGGGTGAAGGAGTTCTGGTTTCCAGCATGGGACCTTCCATCCCTTCCCATTCTTCTGTGGAGGAATTGAGACAGGAGTCTCATAATATGAGTGTCTACACACTCCATCTCCAAAGGTGATTCTGGTCTTAGATGCTTTGACCAAGGGATGAGGTGCCCACCTGGAAGAGTTGCTGATCTCAGTTGTGTGGAGCCAAAACGATAATGTAATACTTTCATTTCAATATCCTGGAGCTCAAGGCAGACTTCTTGGTTCTCCAAGAGTTTCAGGATTGAGTGATGGGACACTCAGTAGTGATGATGAGCGACAACACTACAGTAGTGGGATATGTCAACAAGCATGTAGGCCTAGTGTCTCGTTTACTTCACATGTTGATGATGCAGGTGCACGAGTGGGCGGTAGCAATCTTGGTGGAGCTGTCAGCCAGATAAATTCCAGGCAAGAGGAATGTAGTGGTAGACAAGCTCAGTCGCCAGGGTCAAGTGATAGGGACAGAATGGTCCCTTCACACAGATGTCAAGGAAAGGCTGTTCAGCATTTGGGATCTTCCTTCCATCAACCTGCTTGCCACTTGGCACAAGAGGAAGCTGCAATGTTTTGTTCCATCGTTCTAGACCCAGGGTCCATAGCAGAGGAAGCCTTCCAACACCCATGGGATGACCAGGACACTTACGCCTTCTTTCCGTTTCATCTGATTTAAAGGGTGATCAACAGGGTAATAACCACCCCAAATCTCAGAATGACCTGGGTAGCTCCCAAGTGACTACATGCAGTATGGTATCCAGACCTGCTTGCTCTACTTCTCTTTGCACAGTTAACCCTTAAACGCCGAAGCAGTAAAATAAAAATTGTCTCCCGTGTGCCGGAGGTGTTTCGGAGTGAGCGCGGAAGTGGAAAAAATATTTTTTTCAAAAAATCACAGCGCGCTTAGTTTTCAAGATTAAGAGTTCATTTTTGGCTCATTTTTTTGTCATTGGCTGATGTTTAGTATGCAACCATCAGAAATGAAAAACATTATCATTATCATATATAAATAATGCGATATATGATAGCGCAAAAACGAAATTTCATATATAATTGTAGACAAATCGCGCTGTGCGCAAAACGGTAAGGGGGGGCATGGCAAAAAAATGACATGGGTTACAAAAACACATGGTAACTAATTGAAAATTTTATTTTAGGGTTGGCAATCTTGATACCTGGACTCTTCTCCCATCTGCTGAATGCAAAATCTGCAATAGAAAAGAAGAATAAAATAAAAAAGGGCATTTTTTCGTATGCCATCCAAAAAAACTGCTACTGCTTTAAAACTACTTCAGAGATAGGGAAGCTAAACCTAGTCTCCATTTAATATCTAAATAGTGTGTCAACAAGTCTCCGTTAAAACCAAAATTTGTACTTTTAGATGGGATAAAGTTATTATTTTGCGTTTTAAATTTGTAATAAAAATCTGTTACGTAAATAATGTTTAAATAAAGAAAGAGAAACATTTCAAAGATTGGTTCTGAGCAAGTTATAGAACTTTTTAAAGACGAATACAATGAAAAAAAAAATTGTGAAAATCGGATAAAAACTAACGAAGAAGTAGTGGTTTAAAAGACAATAACTCACTTTGAGAAAATGGGGCATTTAAAGTTTGACACATCCCACGGCGACTAGTATGCTCCAGCAGAGCAGCTATTGTACACCTTCTTTTTTTTTTTTTTTTTTTTTTAATACTGATCTTTCTACGCACTGAACTGGTGAGAGTTTGTGTTGGAGCACCAGTGGTGGAGGGAGGCAGTGGTGTGGTGGCGGTCTTATGGCTCGTTGATGGCTGGGGAGGATCAGCTGTTGCGGGTGGTGGAGTTAAAATGGCTGAACACTCGTCGCTCTTCCAGTTTTCCTCCTTTCACCTCTCTCGCTTTCTCAACTGCTTCCGGCCATCCTCTTTGATGTAGCCCTTTCTTCCTGGCATTGCAGAAATGATTTGCAGTGTAGAGAATCCAGATAAATCTAAAAAAAATCGACCGATGAACGGTGACAGTAGCAGACGAAACACAAGAAACGTCACGCGAGCAGCCGACACAGACGACCGTCTGCTAAGATAGCCTTCAAGGCACTGACTTCCAAAGCTCCAGTCCATCGCCTACTCGCTACCGTATAGCAGTGGACGAGTTGTCATATTATTTTTTATTCATGATATATGATAACGTATATAATTCCTTGATATTTATATTATACGCTGTATAACCTAATAATAGGGAAATAAGAATTGTGATTGTCAAAATAATAACTTATTTAGCAAAATATTGTAGAAAAATAGTTAGAATCAATTATATTGCTCTGAAACTTCGGGAGTGGGTTGCCATTTCCATGAAGTATTCGATGGTTGATTCACTGAAATCGACTTTTTTCAAAATATTTCGTCATTTTGACGGGCAGTCCCTTAAAGGTAACAAGTTAAGTTAAGTACTGGTTCCGCCCTTTTTCAATATTTAGGGAGTGAATTTGGCCTATGGTTCGTTTTGCCTTTATTTAGGATTTTATTAGGCGTCACTTTTAAATAGGGGGCGGGCGGCAAGTCGCCTTACGGCTTACCCTTGAATTGTACCGATTTACGCTTGAATTGTACCGACTTCGAGTAGTCTTCCTCTCTGCTTGTAACATGTGATATTTCAGTACATGTATGTATGTATATATATATATATATATGTATATATATATATGTATATGTATATGTATGTATATTTATTTAGTTATTCTTGGGTGGCAGTTTTAGTCGATCCGATTTCCATTTATGTTTTTGTTTCCATTTTCATTATTTTAACGTTTTTTCACGTATTCTTTCGATTCACGTTCTTTGTTTCGTGCTTGCCGACGCCTTTATCCACCGTCCTATTTTTCATTCAAGAATTTTCCCTTTTTTTCTTTTGTTTTCGTCAGCTTGCCGTTTCTTATCGTTTTGTCAGTAAGCAAGTAGTTTTTCCCCTTTTGCGCCACTGTTATCGAGTGGCCTTCATTGCGGTTTTAATATTTTTACGACAGTTTATTTTCATTTCCCCCGTGTTTTAAAAAGCATGGACTTTTCTTTTAGCTTTAAGTAATTGATTTTATTTTTGTCTATGTATATTTTGGATGTTAGGTCGGTTAGCCTACATAGGCTATGCCTGCGTTTTCCTCGTAATCTTTTGATTTGCGAGGATACCGGGCTGATCACGTGCAATCGTCACCCCATCAGCCCTCCTTCCCTCCCCCCCTCCCCCCACGTGGGGGGCCCCAGTAGTTGGGTGTTTTTCTCCTCTCGCCTCGGTTGTCGCTGGACAGCCGTTCCCATCAGCAGAGGGGGGGGTGTAGAGGGTCCTCCAGGACCTTAGGTTTGGTGGGTGTCGCTTCTCAGCCGACCGCCTCCGGAGTTTGTTGATTTGCTTTGCGTATTCAGCCTCGGCTTCCGTGGAGTTATTGCGCTCTGCTTCTTTTTCAGTCTTCCGGAGCTTACATCCATCCGCCTAAAACACCCTTCCCTCTCCGCTTAAGGAACGGATTTAGATTCAGGAGCCTCTCCGGTAGTCGTTGAGGGCTATGTTTTATGGAAGTTTCTCTTCCGTAGCGGAGATATTATATTTGTTATTTTATTTTTCTCCCTTTTATTTTTATTTTCTTTTCTTTTTTGCCACGAACTTGCGAGTTTCATGTGGCCGTCCCGGGTTACTTCGTGTACCCCCCACCCCCCCTCCCGGGTCATACAGCGTCCGGTGGTTTTTAATTATTATAGTCCCGGGAACTAAAAAAAAAATATGGAATATATATTATATATATATATTTTTTATATATATATTATTTTCCTTTCTTTTGCCACGGAACTTGCGAGTTCATGTGGCCGTCCCGGTTTACTTTAGTTTACTGTTGCCCCCACTCCGGGTCATACAGCTCCGGGTGGTTTTAATTATTTATAGTCCCCGGGACGTAAATATATGAATATAT
>NC_087215.1:34531280-34563894 GCF_015104395.2 Macrobrachium nipponense
GACTAGACAAAGAAGGTTGAAAAGACACTAGAAGAAAGTTTTGGAAGAAATTGGGAGAGGAAGAAACTAGACCAACTCTGTTCCCCATGATAATCTTGACAAACATCATAGAAACTCAGGAAAATTCTTCAAGACATGATCGTGAATACAATCCATATTCAAGCTATTGTAATTCGTCTTACGATAATTCGATTTTACGCTCGGGTTAGTAATTAATATCTGCACTACCACATTTTGAAAAGTCTCTATATCTCAGTGTAGCTGGCGCAGGCAGCAGCATGCTGTCAGGCAGCAAGAGAGTTGAGTTTAATATAGAATTTAGGCCAAAGGCCAACCTCTGTTGCACTATGAATCAAGTATTAGGAGAGGGTGGAAAGTAAAATGAAGAAAGAGAATATGAAAGGAGAAAAGTAAAAGGAAGGCAGAGAGAGAGAGAGAGACCGACCAAATTACAATCATCTAACTTCTCTACCTCCATATCTTTACACCATATTCTAAGTTAATAAGTATTGTCTTAACGATATGCTCATTGTATAACTGCGTAAAGCCATGAACAACAGAACAAGAAACTACTTTGTTTGCTAATACGATCAAATCCGATAGCAACACCCGTTTATTATATTCAATCCACGTACTACAGTGAACACTTACTGTATGTATGTTATAAATGGACTGAAGCTGATAAGGTAATATTACATGCACCGGCAACATGGATAAAATTCCCAAGCTTTTATGTGAATTCAAACACAGCCTTGGTCAAAAGAAAAAACTACTAGCATGAAAAAGCTCATTTACTATCGTTTTCACACCAATTAAGGATAGATAAAGTAAAGCTCGTAATACTGATGAAAACAAGTGAAAATGAACAGAATCACTGAAATTTACGCAATCTATTAATGGAGGGGGGGAATAATTAGTTGGCATCTCTGCCTGTCTAGGCCACGTCCCTCCCAATAGAGCTATGTGTTAACCCTTAAACGCCGAGCCGCTATTTACCAAAGTGTCTCTTGTATGCAGGCGGCGTTCGGGAGTTAGTGCCTAAGTGGAAAGAAGTTTTTTTTTTTTTTTTAAATCACAGCACACTTAGTTTTTAAGATTAAGAGCTCATTTTTGGCTCCTTTTTTTGACATTGCCTGAAATTTAGTATGCAACCATCAGAAATGAAAAAATATCATTATCTATATAAATATTGGAATATATGACAGTGCAAAAAAAAATTTTCATATATAATTGTATACAAATCGTGCTGTGACCAAAACGGTTAAAGCTAAGGAGTTAATTTTTATTCATTGTATTGTACACTAAATTGCGAAGATTTTGGTATATAACAAATTGTAAAACAATCAAAGCAACACAGAGAAAACATTATCATAAAATGATGCATGAATTCGTAACGCATGGACATAAATTTTTTTTATTTTTAAAAATTCACCATAAATCGAAATATTGTGCTAGAGACTTCCCATTTGTTGTAAAATGAAGGTAATTGATTGAATATTACTAGACTGTAAGTGTTTTTAGCTTTACAATTGCATTTTTCAACCATTTCCGGTCGAGTTAAAAGTTGACCAAAGGTTGAATTTTTTTCTATTTATCGTGATTTATATGAAAATATTTGAAAAACTGATAAAAGCTACAACCATGAGTTATTTTTTTTTTTGTATTCTACATAAAATTGCGCAAATTTTCATATATAAAACTTTATGTAACGGCTAATATAAAATGGTGCAAACATTACGATAAACTGACGAAAGAATTTCTGATTTTTTCGGGAGAGTTTACCGCGCGGATGTAAGGAAAAAGTTTTTTTCAAAAATTCACCATAAATCGAAATATTGTGCTAGAGGTTTCCAATTTGTTGCAAAATGAAGGTAAATGATTTAATATTACTACAATGTAAGAGTTTTAGCTTACAATTGCGTTTTTCGACCATTTTGGTCGAGTAAAATTTGACCGAAGGTTGAAATTTTAGCACTTATCGTGATTTATATGAAACTATTTCAAAACTGATAAAAGCTACAACCATGGGTGGTTTTTTGTTGTATTCTACATGAAATTGTGCACATTTTCATATATAAAACTTTATGTATTGGCTGATATAAAACTGGCATTCATTCGGTGGTGCAGCATGGGGATGGCTGCCAGCTCAGACACGACAGCGGCCGAAGCCTTTATTAAGACGTTCCACGAGATGACTCTCAACGAAGGCTACAGTTCTCAGCAAGTCTTCAACTGTGACGAGACTGGCCTTTTTTGGTAAAAAATGTCTCGTCGGACGTACATCACGGAGGAAGAGAAGAAGCTACCCGGGCATAAGCCTATGAAAGACAGGCTTACACTTGCACTTTATTCCAACACCAGTGGGGATTGTAAAGTCAAGCCCCTACTTGTGTATCATTCCGAGACTCCTTGAGCCTTCAAGGCCCACAAAGTGCTAAAGAAGAAGCTTCCAATGTTGTAGAGGGCTAATGCGAAAGCCTGGGTAACGAGACTTTTGTTCACCGAATGGGTAAATCTGTTTCGGCCCAACAGTGAAGAAATTCTTGGAAGAGAAGCGCCTCCCTCTGAAATGTCTGCTGTTGTTGGATTGTTGGACAATGCCCCTGCTCACCCTTCTTGCCTCGAGGAAGATAACCTAGCGGATACTCTTTCATCAAGGTTCTTTATCTTCTGCCTAACACCACCCCTCTCCTCCAGGCCATGAACCAGCAAGTGATATTGAACTTCAAGAAGCTTTATACGAAACATCTTTTCAAGAGATGTTTCGACATCACCAATACCACAAACCCCACCTTGCGTGAATTTTGGAAGGAGCATTTCGATATCGTCATATGTATCCGACTCATCAATCAAGCTTGACAGGAGGTTTCGAGGCGAACCTTGAATTCTTCGTGGAGGAAACTCTGGCCTGATGCTGTATCCGCCCGAGACTTCGAGGGATTCGACGTGGGTGAAGCTGATGCAGATACAGAAACAGTTGACGATCCTGAAACTGTTTAGCAACCAGATCTTGACGAAATCGTTGCTCTCGGCAAGTCCATGGGGCTGGTTGTCGACGAGGACGACATCAATGACCTTCTCGAGGAGCACCAAGAGGAGCTTACGACAGATTATCTGAAGGAGTTGGAGGCCATGCAACATAACGTCGTTCAAGAAGAGCTCTCTAGCAGCGGCGAGAAGGAGGAGGAGGAGGACCCTATGACAACGGCAGAAATTAAGGATGCTCTAGCTGCTTTTCATAAAGTGCAATCATTTGTAGAAAAGAGACACCCCGAAAAGGCTTACACAGGTTGGTATGCTTGCGCAGTTCAATGACGTTTGCCTGAGTCGTTTCAGGAACATTGTGAGAGGCAGGCAGAAGCAATCTTCCTTGGATAGTTATTTTTTAAAGAGGCCTTTAGTAGTAGCAAGCAAACAGGAAGATCCAAGATAAGTGATAAGAAAAAAACAGAAAGTTGAAAGTGGTGAAGAAATTGAAATTTTGTAAAAAACGTAAAGTATAAAAAAGTAAAAAAAAAAAAATGTAAAAAAAAAAAGAGAAATTTAATTATAAGTTTTTTGTAAAGTTAAGTGTTAATGTTTTCTGCCATTTGTTAATGTGTTTTGTAAAGTTTAGCGCTAATGTTTTCTGCCATTTGTGTTTCGTAAAGTTAAGTGTTCATGTTTTCTGCCATTTGTCCTCCTACTCTGTCGCCACTTTCGGGGATCGCCTCACTCGAAAGGTAAGGCTCCACGTTTTACTACATACGTATGTACAAACAGTATTTCTTCTACCATGTACACTAATACACTTTATTTACAGGTACATATAGTAGTATATGTAGCTTATGCTAGGTATTGAATGGTTCAAATTGTTGCATTTCATTGTTTATTGGTCAATTTAGCTTTATTATAAAATTTACTGGGGTGTTTTCGTAGGGCTTGGAACGAATTAGGCAATTTACATGTAAAATGTGGTTCAAGATACGTAAAAATCAGGTTACGAAGGCCGCTTCAGAATGGATTAATTTCGTATCCTGAGGCACTACTGTATTTACAATACGATAATATGAGGATACATACAATATTGGATTACGTAGCTAGCAAGCCTACACAGTCCAACAATACTGAAGTCGGACCGAATCTGATTCTCGTTCTTGTTCAATTACATTTTTGTACCGAATATCATACAATTCGATTCTCATTTCATGTTCAATTACTCCAGTACTGAATCATCAGAAGTCAGAATACATTGAACCTCCAGGATTGACCAATAGTATTTGTAATTACTATACAGATATGTAGTATATAGTATACTTTAGGCTGGACTACTGTTGTTAATGTTAGTATGTATTCAATTTCTCTTGTACTGAATTATCATAAGTCAATATGCATTACCTAGAGATTTAACCGATATTAATAATTACCGTACCATATGTGAATAAAGCCAAATCAACAACCTGATCACCAGGATTACCACTATCGCAAGACTAACCAAATTTACCCACAGACAGAAAAGGAACCTTCAAAGACAAAGGATTGCTATCCAAAACTTCAGAACCAGACAAACCAGAAACCGTCCAAACGACCAACCACGGACTAGAAACCTTCTGTTGCAAAGAACTCAAAGCAGGAAATAAAACCAAAGATGGCTCTAAAGACGAACCTTCACACTATACACTACAAGGGAGTCTGAACCCGAGGGAACCAAACCTGCGCTTCTCTTCCTAAACACTACTTAACCTATTATCGCTACTTGTCTGTCCCTGGCCTAACTTTACATTAATCTAAGAACTTACACCTTGAGGAGGAATCTGTTGCTAAACTCTGCCTGCTCTGCAACAGGGGGCGGGGGGCCGTTAGCTCCTACCCTTTTGGTTTCTGGATCTCCATGACCCCCGGCACCGTTAGGGCTGGTTCTGGAACAGGCAGAGGAGCTGAAAGAGAACGATTAGTATAACCTACGCTACTACTGCTATCTTTATTTCAATTAGCTTGGTCATGAAATTAGCAAACAAATTAGACATTCTATCTTCCAATTCTGAACCATTCCTACTCCAGCTTTTCTTTGCTTAACTCTTGTGATTTTGCTGCTCTCTTCTATTCCGACACAACAAGGTAGTCCTCTAAGTGATCTGATGAACTAATCCTTACATTTTTTACACCTCTGCCTGACACTGCATTGCACATGCTTACAGCTAAAACAAAAAGAATATCTGTCATTTCGAGGGTACTCATCCTTCGTTGCACGTAGCACAGGAACGAAGCATGCCAACATCTCAACCAGCACCTGCTGGAGGAGAGGCTGGTGAAGCAGAGATTGAGGTAAGGATTTTCTTGATGAGGCTCGACCATCTCCTCCCGACGATAACAGAGAAGTTCCGACGATCAAAAAATGATCAAAATTACGATCCAAATCGGGGAAAATCGGAAGAGATGTAAACAAAAGCCAAGGATATCAAACCCTATCAAGGCCTCGGTAAACACTATGAGGGTCGGGCCTAAAAGACCAAAAGTTTGCTGGGAGCAGGACACATCCGACTGTCGATGCAAACGAAGAACAATTGAAAAAAAAAATCATTTGGTGGCTGGTATTTGCACCAGCATTGCCAACGTTAACACAGGTAACTTATTTGACTAGATTTTACCTGCAGCACTGGTAATGCTGAGTTAAAATTACCCACGTAGTGGGTAAATCTGTGGGAATATAGTTCTGGCTGGTCAGTGACCAGGGTTAATTCAGGTGTTCAGGAAGTGTATTACAATATCAGTCATTTCATCCCCACTATGCATCACATTTCATGGAAATATTCAAGCTTACAACTACATATATAAGTGAATAAGCCTTCTGAGATGTAATCTCTTTTAGTACTAAAGAATTTCTTTGAAGAGATTACCTATTCTTTGAAGAATAAAAGATGATGATGATTTAAATTATATTGAGAAGATTTAATCGTAATATCTATTGGTATTAAATATCAAGGCTTATGGAACACTTGTTTTTAACTGGCTCGATTTTGGTACATTCATTTATTCATTCCTAAAGGTAACTTGAAGAGTAAGAATGTGCAGATAACTTCAGATGCTTTCTGGCCAGAAATTGTTCATACAGGCAGTCCCCAATTATCAATGGGGTTCCATTCACGGCAGGGTGCTGGTGAGCGAGCGAAATAAAACCAATAACGAAACGTGGCAATTTATGCCGCTTATGGTGCTGATAACTGGTAATGGTGCCTCTGTTAGGTATATTATAGTGGGTGGCGATAACCATTCTGGGGACTGCCTGTATAGAGGTGAATGCCAAGTGTAAAGTAAGGAAAACTAACATGTCTAGGGCTAGGAACAAAACCTGGCTTTAACACGAGAATAAGCATAGGTGAATATTTCCTAGTAGTTAAGAAACATAACTTAAATAAATAATTTTATTTTCATAAAAATCCAAAAATTCTTCAAATATAAAATAACTGGTTTCTAGATAACTTCACTGTTGCTACTCATCGTAGACCTATGTTACCTGGTGGTTCATGTTGCACTGACACTGTAATGGTTGTGTACACAGCTCCACTCACCCACTGACATCGGTGGATGCATTCTACTTTGTATTTTCTTATTTATCTTTTTTCAGCATTGAGGCTAAAAATAAGCAAAAATTAATGTTATGACAACTTTTTTCATTTCTTTATTTACCCTTTGAACTGAAGTTTGATACTTTTTTCTTGTCAAATGCATCAGCGATGAGTGAATGAATTTAAATTTGAAAATGTTTCGTTACTGTTTTTCCAAAATTTGGCTAAACGTGATATTTTCTTACAGTTTTGAAATATGTGACAGATTTCACTCTTATGCAACATATTATGGCCTTATTGTATGCAATAATTGTGTTTTTGCACTGAAACAATAGATAAACAGTTAGCAAATTTTGAACAAAATCCTATGTATGTAGTCATGTAGCATCAGTTGTGAGCATAGCTGTACAATATACTCAATCCTAGTGAGAATCTGATGTAGTAATTTTCTTCAATTTCACTCTTGAATACATAAAATATCACCAGTAAAAAAAACATAAGGTTTTGGGATATAATTCCCAGTAAATATGAATTTTCATGAGTAATCTCCAGTATTTAAAAACGGCAAAACATTTTTCATATTAGGACTTGAGAATACCCTCTCTCTACAATGATTTCCAATGTGTACTTTGAGAATTTCAGAATTAGAAAAACTAACTGGACAAAGATCAAGTATACAGTTTTGGTCTATTATGAATTATTGTGTGTTTTGAGATGACTTGAAACAGAAAACTACTTTGACATACACAGCAAGTGAAAGCTTTCTATCCTGTATGAATTCCCATGTGTGTTTTGTGATGAATATGTTGATAAAAACTTTTTGACATACAGAGAAAGTATATGGTTTCTACCTTGTACGAGAACACATGTGCATTTTGAGATTGCTTAACCCTTAAATGGCGAAGGGGTATAATAAAAATCGTCTCCCGTATGACGATGGGGTTTCGGAGTGAGCGCCAAAGCGGATTAAATATTTTTTTCAAAAAATCACAGCGCGCTTAGTTTTCAAGATTAAGAGTTCATTTTTGGCTCCCTGTTTTGTCATTGCCTGAAGTTTAGTATGCAACCATCAGAAATGAAAAAAAATATCATTACCACATATAAATAATGCGATATATGATAGCGCGAAAAAAATTTCATATATAATTGTATTCAAATCGCGCTGTGAGCAAAATGGTTAAAGCTAACGAGTTAATTTTTTTCTGTTGTATTGTACACTAAATTGCAATCATTTTGGTATATGATACACTGTAAAACAATCAAAGCACACAGAGAAAATATTATCACAAAATGATGCATGAATTCGTAACACGCGGACGTTAAAAAAATGTTTTTTTCAAAAATTTACCATAAATCTAAATATTGTTCTAGAGACTTCCAATTTGTTTTAAAATAAAGATATATGATTGAATATTACTATACTGTAAGAGTTTTAGCTTACAATTACAGTTTTTGACCATTTCGGACGAGTTAAAGTTGACCGAAAGTCAAATTTTTTTATATATTTTACTTTTTATGCAAATATTTCGAAAATGAGAAAAGCTACAACCTTCAATTATTATTTTTTGTATTTTACATGAAATTGCGCCTATTTTCATATATAAAACTCTATGAAACGCCTAATATGAAATGGAGCAAATATTCCGAGAATGCGACGTACGCATTTTGGTTTTTGAGATTTGCGGCGGAGAATCCGCGAGCGGAGGGAAGGAAAGTTTTTTTTTTAAATTCACCATAAATCTAAATATTTTGCTAGAGACTTCGAATTTGTTTCAAAATGAAGATAAATGACTGAATATTACTAGACTGTAAGAGTTTTAGCTTACAATTGCGTTTTTCGACCTATTCGTCAGAGTCAAAGTGACCAAACGTGGTTTTTTTTTCTATTTATCGTGATTTATATGCAAATATTTCGAAAATGAGAAAAGCTACAACCTTCAATTATTTTTTGTTGCATTCTACATGAAATTGCGCACATTTTCATATATAAAACTTTATGTAACGGCTAATCTAAAATGGTGCAAACATTACGACAATCGCACGTGTGATTTTTTCGGAAGAGTTACCGCGCGGACGTAAGGAAAAATATTTTTTTTTTTTTCTCATAAATTCACCATAAATCGAAATATTGTGCTAGAGACTTCCAATTTATTTAAAAATGAAGGTAAATGATTGAATATTACAAGAATATAAGAGTTTTAGCTTACAATTGCGTTTTTTGACCATTTCGGTAGTCAAAGTTGACCAAAGGCTGAAATTCTGGCACTTATCGTTATTTATATGAAATATTTCAAAACTGATAAAAGTTACAACCATGGGTTGTTTTTTAGTTGTATTGTGCATGAAATTGCGCACATTTCCATACATAAAACTTTATGTAACGGCTAATTTAAAATGGTGCAAACATTACGACAATCTCACGTATGATTTTTTCAGAAGAGTTACCGTGCGGACGTAAGGAAAGTTGTTTTCATAAATTCACCATTAATCGAAATATTGTGCTAGAGACTTCCAATTTGTTGCAAAATGAAGGTAAATGATTGAATATTACTAGAATGTATGAATTTTAGCTTACAATTGCGTTTTTTGACCATTTCGGTAGAGTCAAAGTTGACCAAAGGTTGAAATTTTGGCACTTATTGTTATGTATATGAAAATATTTCAAAACTGATAAAAGCTACAACCATGAGTATTTTCTTTGTTGTATTCTACATAAAATTGTGCAAATTTTCATATATAATACTCCACATAACGGCTAATTTAAAATGGTGCAAAAATTATGTCAAAGTGATGAAATAATTTCTGAGATGTGTCACTGATGCTTTTAAGTGCGATAAGAAAGAAATTCGCGCTTGCGCGCCTGCGTAACGATTGTAAACAAAACAACCTTGATCCGTGAACTCCCAGCATCCCCCAAGGCGAGTGATTCAAAAGTTTTCGGCTGGTAGGCCTAATAAGTTATTTTTCTTTTTCCGCTAATTTTTAAAAAACTTTTCTATGTCGACGTAAAATACGTCCAATCGGCACCCGACAGACAATTTATCTCAATGTAAAATACGTCCAATAGGAGATGCCAGGAAAGACAAGTGAAGACGACAACACGAGAGCCATCAGGCTCCCCCTATTCAACCCCTCACGGGCACAGAAGATCTAGGTAGCCCTGCCAGAAGAAATGGAACCACAATACACCCAGGCAACCAAGTAACACTTAAATAGAGCTTGACCCAGAACAGCAGGAACTGGAAGAGGAACTAGCTAATAATATTGAAGAGATTAAAGCTATACCAATGGAAGACTGCCCCGAGTTGATCAAACTTAAAGAAAATAAAGAGCTCAAAGTATGGGAGAAAAGAGTCAACATTGTGCTTGCTACAATGGTCCCAGCAGGATTAATTCTGATTGAAGCCAATCATATCAACTATGGCATGGCATGGTACATAGAAAGTAAGATCATGCCAGATTATAATGAAAAGAGAGGAATCCAGCCAAAGAAAAGAAATGTAGGGCTGGCATGAAAAAAGAAACATGATAAAATAAACCAGTTAAGGGCAGAGATCTCCCAAATGACCAACTATATGAAAGACCAAAATCACTCACACAATCTGCTCAAGAAAATAAGGAAAATAAAGAAAAAACGCAAGTGAGTGGAAACCTCGCAGAACACCTAGTCAAAGTAAGGACCCTAGCTGCACAAATAAGAAACCAACAACAGAAGATAAAAGCAAATCAGATAAATATGCATTTTGGTGAAAATCCAAAGATTGTGTATAGAAAAACGACGGAAGAAACAGTGGAGGTACAAACACCACCGAGCAAGGAAGACCTAGAGAGATTCTGAAAGCCACTGTTTGAAGACCCTAGACAACACCAAGTGCATTCATGGATTGACACCATTAGGCAGAAGGACTGCCAGAAACAGCAAATGCCACCAATAAGGTTCACCATAGAAAAGGTAACAAAGAAAATAGAATACATATAGTAATTTCAAGACACTTAGAATAGACAAGATCCCAAATTTCTGGCTATAAATCATCACAGCACTACACCACACTTAGGCGCAAGCCTTCTCAAGAATAGCAAGAGGAGAAGAATCACCAGAGTGGCTCACAACAAAAAAAACAACTTCCTAAGAGCTCTGAGACCAAGCTCCCTAACAAATATAGGCCCATCTGCTGTCTACCAACAACCTACAAATGGCACACCCAGATCAATGCAAATATAAGGAAAAAGATCAAAAGGGAGGCACAAGAAACAAACTTGGCACTAAAGATCAACTGCTAATAAACAAAACAATATTAGAAATTTGTAAGAAAGATGATCAAGTGTCTAAAACACTCTGAGGGGGGGGGGGGGGGGGTGGAAACCAGAATAGTAATCCCAAGCATGAAGATCCAAAGAGGAATATTCCAGGGTGACAGCCTTTCACGACTTCTCTTCTGCTTGACCATTGAACCACTTAGTAAATATTAAACATTAACACTGGCTATGACCCAAGCAAAAGCAGAAGCAGAAAAGAGAATAAAAGAGGGAACCATCTGCTTTTCATGGATGACTTGAAGTTGTATGGAGATTCAGAAGGAAAATTGGAAGAACTAGTTAGGAAAGTCCACCAATTCTAAGATGACATCTGCATGGAATTTGGGTTGGACAAGTGGGCCAAGAGTACAATAAAGAAAGGGGAGAAAGTAACATCAGAAAGCATAAATGAAGACCTGGCAGAGGAGTCTTGCATATAAGTACGTACTTGGGAATAGAAGAAAACACTGGTATAGAACACAAGAAAATAAGAAAAAAGATAAAGAATACATCAGCCACTTAAAGAAGATCTGTAAGAAAGAATTAACACCTAAGAACAAGATCAACTGCCATAACCAGCTGGCAATGCCATGTGGGGACTTATGGTTTTGGCATTGTAGACTGGCTACAAGGTGAGTTAGACAGGATGGATATTAAATTAAACCAGGAAGATTGTCACTCTACATAAAGTCACATACAGACACCAGTGTATGGACAGAGTACATATACTTCCCTCGCAGAGAAGGTGGATTAGGTCTGACTGAGATTAATCAGGCCTACAGAGCAGTGGATGTTCTGTTCCCAGGGGTGTGCCGATAAGCGAAAACTGCCATTGACCCAAACTCTGTGATTTATGGCAGCATAATGGTGCTTAAGGTTATCGGCACCATAAGCACCCTTTATGGCATGCCATAAGGCGCCATCAGAGCTAGGCCTGTTATGGCGCCATAAATCGCTAATTTCATGGTGCTAGACAAGCCCCATAAAACCGGATTGCCAATAACCTGGGACTTGCTGTATACGGCAGTACAACTTAAAAAGCTCTAAGGACGAAAACATCAAAAAGGTTGCCCAATACTACCATAATGAAGCCCTGAGCCAATTAACATCATTAACAAAGCAAGCCAAGAACTTCGCAGGGGATCTGCTAGAAGACACAGAGGGTACTGACCAGACTCCAGCAACAATGATAGCCAGGGAGACTGTTAGGACGAGCATAATTAAATAAGTGGCCGGATACAGTCTTTGTTGTGAATCCCGTTACAACAACTTGCCGCCAAGGACCAGCATGACGGGCGGATCACAACACAACCATGGGGCCGAGAACTCAAAAACAAAAGACGTTACGGCAGGGAAAAAAATCAGAATTAACAAAGGATTACCTTTTTTTTTAATCTAACACTCTACATCCCTTACCCCTAGAAATGCAATAATATTCCAATTTAAAACATCAGAAAATTAAATGAATCAATACTTCTTCCAAAATATGGAACAAATCTGAAAACAAACCAACATGATAAATACAGCATACTATTTGTATATCTTTATAAATCAAGTCGATCTGGAGGTTTACTTATTCGACTGGATTGCCTTAACATTGGTTGTTGTACTGACTATTCACGATCATTATTTACAGTTAGTATTCAATGGGTTCTTCAGCCCCACTATTATCACTTGGTACATTAGTGTCTGAAACGAAAGCACTAGAATCACTCAAATTTAGAGATGACTTAGAATTATGTGATAACACTTCTTTGTTGGATTGGTTACAGTCCCCCATATATCTATGCATAATCTGATCTGCATGTCTTGTCCAAATAATATTACCAAAAATGTTATTGTTATAATACAATTAAGTTTGTTCATACTTACCTGGCAGATATATATATAGCTGTATTCTCCGAAGCCCGACAGAATTTCAAAACTCGCGGCACACGCAGTGGGCGGCCAGGTGGTAGTACCCATTCCCGCCGCTGGGAGGCGGATATCAGGAACCATTCCCATTTTCTATTCATATTTTCTCAGTGCCACTGTCTCCTGAGGGGAGGTGGGTGGGCACTTAATTATATATATCTGCCAGGTAAGTATGAACAAACTTAATTGTATTATAACAATAACATTTTGTTCATGCCACTTACCTGACAGATATATATATAGCTGAATCCCACCTTCGGATGGTGGGAAGAGACAGAATAGGATTTGTAGGAAACTTAAATTAAGTAGATGATGTACACCTTGGTTCCTCACCTGTTAGCAAAGTAGACTCTGTGATTACTGTCACTTAAGCCTGCTTGTGCTTAATCAGAGTTGCCAGCCAGGTGACAAGACCATCGAGCCATACATATGAGGGCAACGAAGCAACTGACCACCACCTGACCAACTATCCAAGACCCCCTGAACACTAAAACTAAGAGATGGGAGGTCTTCACACAAGACTCACCACAACCAAAAAACACAACAACTAAGAACTAACCTAAACCTAACTAAGGGATAGGGAGAGAGCTACCTTCAGCCCCCAAGACTGTGTCTGCAGAAACGTATGGCCCAAGAGAACAACAGTCCTCGTATATCGTTCTCACATCTCTTAAGTAGTGTGAGGCGAATACTGAATTGCTCCTCCAAAAGGTGGCGTCAAGGATGTCCTTGATCGACATGTTCCTTTGGAAGGCAAGCGAGGTTGCGACAGCTCTGACCTCGTGAGCTTTCACTCGCAAGAGGCTCAAATCGGTCTTCTGGTAAGACGAATGAGCCTCTTTTATCACGTCTCTCAGAAAGAAAGCCAAAGCATTCTTGGATAATGGTATATCGGGTCTTTTTACCGAACACCACAGATTATCAGAGGGACCTCGTACCTCCTTTGTCTTGCGAACATAAAACTTTAAAGCCCTGACAGGGCACAGGGCTCTCTCAGGTTCTTGGCCCACAAGGCTTGTCATACCCTTAATTTCAAAGCTCCTGGGCCAAGGGTTAGACGGGTTTGGGTTTTATTTTTCGCTAAGAAAGTGGGACTCAAAGAGCAGACAGCATTGTCACCTTTGAAGCCCACCTGTTTACTAATGGCTTGAATTTCGCTAACTCTCTTCGCCGTCCCCAGAGCAGTTAGGAAAAGAGCCTTCTTCGTCAAGTTCCTAAGAGACGCTGCATGGAGAGGCTCGAAAGGACTCGACATCAACAGTCTAAGAACTAAATCTAAGTTCCAAGAAGGAGGCCTCGCCTGAGGTATCTTGGTTGTCTCAAACGATCTCAAGAGATCGTGAAGATCTCTGTTGTCAGTAATGTCTAGGCCTCTGTGTCGGAAGACTGCTGACAGCATACTTTTATATCCCTTGATGGTCGGGACTGCCAGCTTCTGCACATTCCTTAGGAATAGCAGGAAATCGGCTATCTGGCTCACAGAGGTAGTGGAAGAGGAAATTCCCTCCTTTCTACACCATGCCCTGAAGGAAGCCCACTTCGACTGGCTCTCGAGGAAGCCCTCCTTGCGTTGGCGATCGCTTTCGCAGCTGCTTTAGAAAAACCTCTCGCTCTGGCCAACTTTTCGATAGTCTGAACGCAGTCAGACCCAGAGCGGAGAGGTTTCGGTGATATATTGCGAAGTGGGGCTGTCTGAGTAGATCTTTCCTCCAGGGCAACGTCCTCGGAAAGTCTATGAGGAAGGACATTACCTCCGTGAACCATTCCTTCGCGGGCCACATCGGGGCGACCAGGGTCAACCTCGTCCCCTCCGATGCCGCGAACTTCCTTATGACTTCCCCCATGATCTTGAATGGCGGGAAGGCATACAGGTCCAGGTTCGTCCAGTCCCAGAGCAGAGCGTCTATAGCGACTGCTCCCGGATCCAACACAGGGGAGCAATAAAGAGGCAACCTCTTTGTCCCCGACGTCGCAAATAGGTCGACTAAAGGACGTCCCCACAGTTTCCATAGTTCCCGACAGACGTCTTGGTGCAGCGTCCATTCCGTTGGCAGGATCTGATCCTGTCGGCTGAGAAGGTCTGCTCTGACGTTCTGGACTCCTGCGATAAATCTCGTCAGGATCCTGATTCGCCTTGCATCTGCCCACAGCAGAATCTCCCTCGCTAAGTAAAATAGAGGACGGGAGTGTGTACCTCCCTGATTCTTTAGGTAACGCAAGGGCCGTGGTGTTGTCGAGTTGACTTGGACAACTTTTTCTGCAACCTTTTGCTGGAAGAACTGTAGCACCAGAAAAACCGCCGCTAGTTCCTTCACAATGTTGTGCCAGGACAACCTGTTCCCCCCTCCAGGCGCCTGACACTTCTTCCCCTCCCAGTGTTGCTCCCCATCCCGACACGAGGCGTCGGAAAACAACACTAGGTCGGGGCTCAGAAGCTTTAGGGACAAAACCCTCTCGAAACTTCCGAGGATCTAACCACCATCTTAGATGGTTTTCACCGATTCGGTGATCATAAAGGTCGCATCCAGATCCTCTTTGACTCTCCATTCTCTGCCAGGAAAAACTGGAGAGGCCTGAGGTGTAGTCTTCCCAGGGAAACTTTTCCAGCGAGGGGGAAATGGTCCCCAGCAGACTCATCCACTCCCTCGCCGAGCAAGTTTCCTTCCCCAGGAAGGCCGAAACTCTCTCTAAGCCTTGCAGCTGTCGTTCCTGGGACGGAAACGCCCGAAAAGCCACTGAATCCATCTGAATCCCCAGATACATGATGGACTGTGTTGGGGTCAGATGCGACTTTTCGAGGTTGACCAGAAGTCCCAGGGACCTCGCCAAGGCTAACGTGAAGTGAAGGTCCTTCAGACACCTTTCTTCTGACGATGCTCTGACAAGCCAATCGTCGAGATACAGGGATACTCTTATCCCTGCAGAATGTAACCATCTCGCTACGTTCTTCATGAGCATGGTAAATACCATCGGAGCCGTGCTTAAGCCGAAACAAAGGGCTCGGAATTGCCAAACTTTGTCTTTTAACACAAACCTCAGAAACTTTCTTGAAAGAGGGTGGATAGGAACGTGAAAGTATGCGTCCTGTAGGTCCAAGGACACCATCCAGTCGCCCGGTCTCAAGGCTCCTAGAACCGACTAAGGCGTTTCCATCTTGAATTTTTTCTTTTCTATGAAAAGATTCAGCCTGCTACGTTCCAAGATGGACGCCACCCCGACGACCGCTTTGGTACCAGGAAAAGCCTGTTGTAATATCCTGGTGACCCCAGGTCTAAGACCTGTTCCACCGCTCTTTTCTCGATCATTTGATCTAAAAGATCGAAAAGAATCTGACGTTTCTCCCCTTGATATGACGGGGAAAGATCTCTGGGAGTTGTGGATAGAGGAGGAGGGTCCAAAAAGGGGATCTTGTACCCCTGTCCACTATCTTGAGGGACCAAGCATCTGTATCTCTCTCTCTCTCTCCACGCCCCCGCAAAGAACTTCAGCCTGGCTCCGACTGGCATCTGAAGGACTTGATTTTCATTTAGAGGATTTTGGCTTGAAAGAAGCTCTTCCTCTTGAAAGCCCTCTCCCTCGAGGAGCAGCTCTCGAGGGAGGAGCCCCACGAAAGGGTTTAACCTTCCTAGGTGGTCGTCCAAAAGAAGACGTTGTAGGGACTGCGGGACGTCTTGAAGACTGGGCCAAGAGGTCCTGGTAGCCTTCACCTGTAGGCTCACTGCCAGGTCCTTTACCATAGTCTGGGGGAAGAGATGGTTCGAAAGAGGCGCAAAGAGAAGCTCCGCTTTCTGTGTTGTAGAAACAGATCTAGCCGTAAAGTTGCAGAACAGCGCTCTCTTCTTAAGAAAAGCAGTGCCGAAGTGAGACACTAACTCTTCCGAACCATCCCTGACGGCCTTGTCCATGCAGGATAACACATTGGACAGCTCCCCCAGACTTAACGAGTCAGGACTCCTAGATTGAAGATCCAGGACTCCCAAGCACCAGTCTAGAAAGTTAAAGACTTCGAGAGTCCTTAACAGTCCTTTCATGTGATGATCAATCTCCGTTGGCGTCCATGAAATCTTAGCAGTCGACAAAAGGGACCTCTTCTGAGCATCGACCAGACTAGCAAAGTCCCCTTGGGAAGACGACGGGATCTTAACTCCTACTTCTCCTTTGGTCTCATACCAGATGCCCACCTTTCCCACTGAGTCTTGAAGGAGGAAGAGCGAAAGTCGACTTGCCCTGATCCTTCCGACGTTCTATCCAATCTTGCAACTTCTTAAAAGCCCTCTTGGTGGACAACGAAGTTTTCATTTCCACAAACTCTGGGACCTTGCAAGACTTAGATGACGAAAACTGAGAGGGTGGAGACTTGGGAGCTGCAGGCTGGAACCTGTCCTCCAAAAAGACGAGCGTAGCAGTGTACCAGCACTTTATAATCCGACACAGACGAAAACCGAAGGCTGCTCCTCCTCAACTGAGTCTGCCGGACTACTAAGCTCTCCTTCCTCCCTAAGAGGCAAAGGAGACTGCTCCTCTGGAGAGGGCGTGCGCCCAACGGGTCTAGCCTTCAACAAAGACTTTCGAGGTGTAGGTGTAGCAGCTTCTTCAATGCGACCGACCTTCTGTCGATCCTTAGAGCTTGAAGAACGAAGAGCGTCTTGACAGCGCTGAGCGTCAAGAGAGGCTACTCTAACTCGCTCTAGAGAAGCGTCCTTACGCTTCCCACTAAAGCGTCTAGCTTTCGCTTTCAAAGCGTCCTTCTGGGTGCTCTCGAAAGCCTTCTCAAAAGGCAAAGCGTCTAGCAAAACGTCCCGACGAGCGTCCTCAAAAGCGTCCTCAAAAGCGTCCTCCAAGGCATCCTGCCGAGCGTCCTCAAAGGCGTCCTGACGCGTGGGCTGATCAGGACGTCGAGAGGGAAGAAAAGCGTCCTGTCCACGAGACTTCCTACAAGTAGAACGAGATCGAGGAAGCTCTGACGGAGAAGCAAGCGGAGACAGAGACGAACGAGGAGACGGAGAAGGGGACTGCTTCGTCCTCTTGACAGGCAGCCTGACGTCCTTCCTACGCTTAGGCTCGACTGCTGCTGGGCTAGTCTTCTGAGCCATTAAAGCTGACAATTGGTCTTGAAGAGACACAAGAATATTCTTCGTTGGTGAAGAAACTCGAGGAGGTGAAGGGCTGAACCTGCGAGAAGACGAGGGGCGAGGGGACGCCTCCTTCCTTCTCACAGGTACAGCTACCTGCCTCTCCGAAGCGCAAGAGAAGCGCTTCTCAGCGTCGTCCTCAGATGACGTCCTACCTCTCTTCTGCGGAGGAAACGCGTCATACGACGCAGGTGAAGACCACAACGATAACGGTGAGAGAGGACGTGAAGTGTCCTCACTCGGAAAAGTCCTTTTCAAAGGACGCGAGTCTCTCCGAGCGCTCCACCCCTTGCGCGGGGAGGGCGCCTCGGAGGACAAAAAACAGTCCTTAAATGGATGCGAGCCTGTGCATGCTCCTTGGCAGCCTGGGAACTAACAACAGGTCCTGCCGAAGGGACGCCAGATCGGTGGGGAGCCCCTGTAACCCTCTTGCGGCTTTCGACATACCCACTCCCTGAGTCCTGGGAGTCCGATAGAGGTCTAGGCCTAGAGGCATTATGGGGCCGATCTGACGCCCCCTCCACAACACTAGGGGCACGATCACACACTTTAATTGAGCCGGTTTCCAAGGCCAACACTTTGGACTCTAGAGTACGTAACGACTCTAGAATCAGAGAAAGGGCATTACCTTCTCCAGACACAGAATCAGGGCCCGCAGGCAACAACACAGGATTAGGTGAAGCAAATTCTACTGGTGTTAACACAGGTGAAATGTACTTCCTTACCTTTCGAAGAACCGCTCTTGGAGGAAGCCCTCCTGATCCTATCGCGTTCCAATTTACGCCGATAAGAATCATACACCTTCCATCCATCATCGGTCAAACCTTCGCATTCATTGCACCGATCATCCAACAAACATACATGCCCCCTACACCCCATACCTACTGTGTTGGGGATCTACCGATGATTTAGGTAGCCTCACTTGCAATCACTCTTCACACACTCTGAAACTCACTGAACTTGATCCGACATCACGTTCACAGAAAAGCCAATCCAAAATAAAAAAAACAGTCCACTATCGCGTATGCCAATCAACAGTCCAGAATCCAACTAACCAAAAAGTCAATCCAGATACTTAGAACGAGTCAATCCAAAAAATCCTAGGAGGCGGAGGTCTGTAAACAGTTGTTACCGACCGGCGACAGAAAAAAAATATGAATATAAAATGGGAATGGTTCCTGATATCCGCCTCCCAGCGGCGGGAATGGGTACTACCACCTGGCCGCCCACTGCGTGTGCCGCGAGTTTCGAAATTCTGTCGGACTTCGGAGAATACAGCTATATATATATCTGTCAGGTAAGTTGCATGAACAAACTGTACTTTCACCTTATAATTTCTCAACCCAAGTACTTCCACAATCTTTCCTTCCACCCATGGTGAACCTTTCCCAAAATTATGAACAAAGACAGCATCATTAACTTTATACAATTTACCTTCCTCCTGGAAAATTTCATCCCTCATTTCCCTTAAAGGTTTGTCTTTCAGTTTAACTGATTCAACAGTACCTTTGAAATTCCTACTGAACATTATTTCTGCTGGGGCTTACCAGTGGAAGAATTCACCAGTCCCCCCTATAATTATACAAAAATCTACAAATTCTGGTCTGAATATCTCCCTTCTTAAATTTCCCCAGGCCAGCCTATGTTCTCACAGCCCTTTCAGCCAGACCATTGGAGGATGGATGATAAGGAGTTGGTGTTACATGCTTCATACTATTTTTATGCAAGAACTCCTCCATCTCTTGAGAAACAAAATTTGGAGCATTATCCGATACAATGATATCAGGTATACCAAAATTACAGATTGTCTTCCTCAAATGACCAATGGTACCAGCAGACGTAGTGGAACTAGAAAACTGAATAGTATCCAAAAATTTACTATGAGAATCTACAATTAACAAAAAATTTACCATCAATCGGTCCTGCATAATCTATGTGCAGTCAAGACCATGGTTTACCAACAATAGGCCAGGACAATGTAGGAGCTCGAGGTTTCAGAAAATTCTTAAAACAAATGCTACAATTCTTTGTGACTTCTCCTATGTCCTGGTCTATCTTTGTCCACCATACCCAATCCCTTGCCTCGGCTTTCATAGCATTTATACCATTATGCCCACAATGCAAATGGTTCAAAACCTTACACCTTAACTCAACGGGAATCAAAACTCTATTTCTATACAATATTACATCATTATGAAGAGATAAATCATCTTTTACAGAGGCATATTCCAGAAGTGACATATTATGTTCCTTTGACCATCCCAGTTTCAAATAATTTTTCAACTGAGACAATACAGCATCCTTATTGGTGAAACAATACAGCATCCTTATTGGTGAAATGTTTAACTGCCTGAAAAGAGCTGTCATCAAAATCAAGTAATTCAACCAATTTAACATACTCAGCTGGTGTACCAGAATGAAAATCATCAAGTGGCAATCTGGTTAAGGCATCAGCAATTACATTTTCCTTCCCAGGTTTGTGAACTAATTCATAATCATACCGAGATAACAACAAAGCCAATCTTTGTATTCTAGAATTACCATTACATGGAATCTGTTTTTCTCTTCCAAAAAGTCCCAGTAATGTTTTATGATCAGTTCTAGCAACAAAATTCCTGCCAAGCAAAAAATATCTAAAACATTTTACAGCAAAAATAAGAGCTAATCCTTTTTTATCTGAGAGTAGTTCCTTTCCGCTTTAGATAGTTTTTTACTTGCAAAATAAATTTTTTTTTCTTGGTCACCAACCTTTTGTAACAAAACACATCCCACACCTACAGGAGATGCATCCACTTCAATGATTAAAGGACTATCCCCATCAAAACTAGTCAGCACTTTGGACTCTGCAAAATCTCTTTTAACGCCTTCAAACGCCCTCTGCTGTAGCTGTACTGAAGTCCATCTAAATTTTACATTTTTTTTCAACAAATCATACAAGGGAGCTAGCTTAGAAGAAAAATTCTCTACAACCTTGCAATAGTAAGTGATCATCCCTAGAAAAGATTGAACTTATTCAACAGGAGTAGGACATGGGCAATCTAAAATAGCTTTCAGTCCCTTTGAAGATGGCTTGACTCCTTCACCTGAGATGTGGTATCCTAAATATTCAATAGATTCAGCCTCCAAAACAGTCTTAGTCTTATTTATTTGTACATTATGTGCTTGCAAAAGTTCCAAAACCTTTCTTAATCAGTGATCATGGTCTTTTTTGGTAGCACCACTTACAATAATATCATCTAAATAAGCAGCTACACCCTCCACATTTGCCAACAGTTGAGAAATAAACCTTTGGAAAATACCAGGAGATGAGGACAAGCCAAAAGGTAAGCGCTTATATTTAAACAATCCTTTATGAGTATTAATACTAAGTACTCTTGACTTTTCTCATCAACAGGTATTTGAAGATAAGCATTCTTTAAATCAATTTTGGGAAAAAAAACTTTCTCTTACCAACAACAGATAACAATTCCTCAATCTTTGGTAAGGGGTACCTGTCACAATGAATTTGTTTATTTAAAGTTTTAAAATCTCCACAAATCCTCATTTCAACCTTATTTTCTTTCAATACAGGTACAATAGGAACTGCCCATTCACTATGTGATATGGGTTCCATCATTTCATCCGCTACTAGCTTATCTAAGGCATCTTCAATCATTTTCTTGTAATAAAAAGGAACTGTGTGTGCTTTCATAAACTTTGGGTTAGCATTACCTTTTAGATGAATCTTAGCCAAAACACCAGTAATAGGCTTACGGGAATCTACCAAGGTATTATCTAGCAGCTTTTCTGCACTCACATTAGCAACCTTTATTACTCTAGTACCTTCATCTATTCTAGCCATATAAATACCTACTTGCTGCATTAAATCTTTACCACACAAATTTGTATTACAGGAATCAACAACATAAAATACCTGAGAAACCTTTGTGCTATTATAAAATACAGGAGCCAACAGTTTGCCTAAGACATCAATTTTCATATTATCAAAAACTCTTAGCTTTTTATTGCATGGTTCCATATTTAGTTCTAACCTAAGTAACCACTCTTTGGTTATAGTGGACACAGCAGCGCCACTGTCAATCTCAAATGGAACTAAATTCTGATTAATACCGAAATAAAATTTGTTGGGACAAGCATAATTAAATACGTGGCTGGATACAGTCTTTATTGTGAATCCCGTTACAACAACTTGCCGCCTAGGACCAGCACGGTGGGGCCATCACAACACAACCATGAGGCCAAGAACTCAAAAACAAAAGACGTTCACGGCAGGAAATAGAATCAGAATTAACAAAGGATTACCTTTTTTTATCTAAAACTCTACGAAGACTAAGCAGAAATACAGTCACAGAGAGGTGAGACTTACAATGGAACGGTAAACATCTTGAAAAGAGCCCTCTCATATAAGGCTAGTGGAATATAGATGCAACCATAGACCCCAGGCTGGGGACCATCGCACCCCTGATATAAATTGAAAATTAAGAAAAACTTGAGCCAGAGAGAAGCCATTGTTTATGAGTTCTCATGTGTTTTTTTAGAACACTTTGACGAGAAAAACTTTTTTGACATTCAAAGCATGTATATGGTTTCTCCCCTGTATGACATCTCATGTGTCTTTTGAGACTACTTTCACGAGTAAAACTTCCTTGACATACAGAGCAAATAAGTGTTTGCTCTCCTGTATGCGTTTTCATGTGTTCTTTAAGATGAATTTGTCGATAAAAACTTCTTTGACATACAGAGCAAGTGAATGGTTTCTCTTGTGTATGAGTTTTCATGTGTGTTTTGAGATCACTTTGATGAGAAAAACTTCTCTCACATACAGAGCAAGAAGTACATAGCTCCCCTGTATGAGTTCTCATGTGTGTTTTGAAATTACTTTGACAAGAAAAACTTCTTTGACATACAGAACAAGTGAATGGTTTCTCTCCTGAATGAGTTCTCATGTGTCTTTTAAGATTACTTGGACGTGAAAAACCTTTTTGACATACAGAGCAAGTATATGGCTTCTCACCTGTATGAGTTCGCATGTGGTATCTCAGGCTGCCCATGTGTGAAAATGTCCTTTGGCATTCAGCACAAGTTAGTCTCTTTACTGTGTTGTTTCTCCTTGAAAATACTTCTGTTCTACCCAAATCTCTATCTTCTTCTTCTTCTTCTTCTTCACTACAAATCTTCTTTCCATTTTCACCATCAAAACTTGGATGGTCTTCACTCTTTATATCCAGGCATTCATATTTTACATCAACTTCACTACAATCAATATATTCTGGTTCTGCCTTGAATTCTATGAAAGAATCTACTGTGGTTTCGGTATGTTCATCCTCGAAATTGTCATTTTCTTGTTTGATTAAAGGCAAAATTGAGTTTTCACCTTCCATCTCAAAGGATGTTGAATATACAGCTTTGAAACAAAGTCGGTTTTATGTCAATGAATATTCGGTTTCATCCAAGAAAAGCTCTCAAATTAAACCAACTATTGCCAAACCTTCAGATTGTGAAATTGCTGGAGTGAGAGGAAACACTAAAGTAAACAATTTTCATTCATGTCATCACAAAATCTACACCTCAGAATAGTGGGTTGTCCCCAGGTCTTTTGCAAGTTTAAAAAAAAACAAAAAAAATCCTAGGTCATTTACAAAACCTGCTTTCAATGATACTGCAAATCAAAATATTCCTATAAGAAACAAGAATCCACAGACCACAAGGAATAACTCTGGCACAGACATAAAACACAATAATATCAGTTAAAAACCAAAATATTTTACATGACCAACTACATTTCTTGGCATCACAAATTATTTCCAAATTAACAATATTACATAGAGGCAGACCAAATAATCAGTCAATAATGCCAACTGTCATACCTTATACTTATTAATCTATTGTCAAATATTTTCAATATCAGATCTTTTTTCTTCAGTGATAAAAAAATCCTTGGTAATACGATGTAAATAACAAAAATGCAGTAAAAATCTTCTCAAACTCCTTTTGCATTACGTCGACGACTTCATGAAATTTTCCTGTTTGCAATACTCTGAAAAAAAAAAAAAAAATCAAAGTAAAAATGTGCTCTGAATAGCACTGTCCTAACAAAATCAGAAATCGAAGGTAAAATTTTTTTTGTATCTTAATAAGAGAACTTTTTTAACTTTTTTAACTAAAACCTGTCCCATGGAAAACTACAAATTTTCAGAGTACAGCAGTCCCCAGTTAATGGCGGTCTCGGTTTATGGTTGATCTCGGTGGTTTATGGCAATCCGGTTTTATGGTGCTTGTCTAGCGCCATAAAATCAGCGATTTATGGCACCATAACAGGCCGAGTTTCGGTTATCGGCTCCATAACATACCTAAACGAGAGCGCCATTAACTGGTTATTGGCTCCATAACTGAAACTTGGCACCGTAAGTGCCATAAATTGCAGTTTTGGTTAATGGTGGTTTTCGCTTATCAGCACCCTGCCGAGAACGGAACCTCCGCCGATAATTGGGGACTGCCTGTAGTTCGTATTTTTCCTAACTTACAAACCTGAAGGTCTTTACATATGAACTTTACTCGCAGCTAGTGCTGGGAACAGCAACACCGCCTTGGATCCATCGTCATTGTGTGGATCAGCCTTATTCACTCAATATTTAATTGGTGAAACAAAGAGTACAATTACATTTTTAAGCATACCATTCAAAAGATTGAAGTTTCGTCAACATAATGTGCTATATGAAAGTGCCATACGAACTAAAATAAGCAAGTGAGGTCTTTGTAAAATATTTTTTCCAGGCAGTTTTTAAAATCCAATATGGCGTCGACTGACTGAGGTGCATTTCGTAACTGGCATCGACGCCACATCCTTCCCACCGCTCATTTGAACAATATTAGCATATATATGTAACATTTATTAATCTTACTCAAGATTCCCCAGGGTCATGGTTTGAACTGAAATTCATTTTTACCTTATACAGTGTTCCCCCCGTATTCGAGGGGGATGTGTACCAGGCACCCCCGCAAATAGTTCAAACCCGTGAATAGTTAGAACTCCCTTCTAAAAATGCCTATATCTGCTTAGCTTGAAATTTCAAATACCTAATGTATACTTAAAGTATCATCCTACATCAAATATACCATTGAACTGGTATTATTAATATCATTTCAAAGTCATCTTAAACATTTTACCATTAGAAATATATAAACAGCCAATAACAGAGAGAGAGAGAGGACTGAACAATACTAAGTTTCTCTGTCTATCAATTCTTTTGCTGAGGAGAGAGAGAGAAGAGAGAGAAGAGTAGGCAGAGAGGAGAGAGATGAGAGAACGAGAGAGAGAGAGAGAGAAGAAGAAATAGAAACACCTTATGTAACATACCGTACCTCAAATTTACCTTTAAACTGATTATCATATTTAATGTATTAATCTTAGAGAATAGTATTAATATAATTTCAAAGTAATCCTAAACATTAGTACCCTTAAAGGTATATACGTACATACATACATACTCCTAACACTTGCAGCCAACGAGAGAGAGGAAGAGAGAGAGTGGAAGAAGAGCGAGAGAGAGAGAGGAGAGAGAGCGAGCGAGAGAGAGAGAGAGAGAGATAGAGAGGAGAGAGAGAGAGAGAGAGAGAGAGAGTTGTCCTTACAGTATTTAAAAGAGTGAAATGGAAAGATTATTTTTATTTAAAAAACTCACATATGAACTTTGTAATTGCAGTTATAGTATTGTTATTATACATATTATAGTATTATTATTGGAAAATATTAATAATAAACTTATTACATACAGTACCATAAAAATGATTCATCATCAGTAGAGACGAGAGAGAGAGAGAGAGAGAGATTGCATAAAAACCATTAAATTTGTTGATCATTGTATGGCACCATTACTTGACATGTTTGACAGCTTCCCAGCTCCGAGCGTCACTGGCGTTATGGGAAGGTAGGGAAATTGATACAAAAAAAGACAAAGCGAAGAATCTTCATTTGAAATTAGTTATTATTATTATTATTATTATTTTTTATTATTATTATTATTATTATTTGATAATTTTAATAAACATGCATCTACCATAAAAATTCTCTCATCTCAGTAAGAGAGAGGAGTTATCCTTATAAGTGAAATGGAAAGGTCATTTTTATCTCTTTAAAATACTACCACATACGAATTTTGTAATTGCAGGTTTTATTATTATATTATTATTAACAACAGAAAATATCAATAAACATTTTGCATACTAGTACCATAAAAATTCTTTCATCTAGTAAAAGAGAGAGAGAGAGAGAGTGTGTGTGTGTGTGTGTGTGTTCTCTAAGAAAATACTAACAACGCTTCCAGAGAGAGAGAGGAGTAATCCTTAATCAAAAGAGTGAAATGATAGAATATTGTATTTCTTTAAAATAATATAATTTTGTAATTACAGTTATATTAATATTATTACAGTGGTACCTCGAAGATACTGAAAGGCTCAACTTACGAAAACTCGAGATACGAAAGCAAATACGAAAATTTTACAACCCTACATACGAAAATTGCTCAAGATACGAAAGGTTGTTGCTGTAAAGTCCGAGATTCGCCCGGACCACCGATAACAGTTTTGAAACTTGCGCGCCACCAACTGAGTAGACTCGCCACCATCCTCCCGCTCTCCCATTGGTTCCTGATGCTAGTCACCGCCATGAGATCCTTCTCTCCTATTGGTCAGCATCCCTCCCATGATGCATCTACGTAGCGGCGTCCTTTTTCGGTCACTGCACGACATCATTGGTATCATAAGCACGCGGTAATCGTTCGTTCTAACGATTTCGTTTAATAACGTAAATTCGTTGGTGATTTCGTTGTAGTATACTTTATCGTGTTGTGTGAGAGCTTTACTACATACGTATACATACTACATAACATAATTACGTACAGTATATATGTAGTCATGGGTCCCAAGAAACTTGAAATTCACGGGAAGAAGAGGATGCTCTCTTTGGAGATAAAGATGGAGATTATCAAGAAGTATGAAGCTGGTATGCGATTGAGTGTGATCGCCAAGGAATACGGCCGAAATCCGTCGACAATAGGCACCATCCTTAAGCAGAAGGATGTCATCAAAGCAGCTACACCTTCCAAGGGCGTCACTATTTTGTCCAGCAAGAGGACCCACATGCACGATGAAATGGAAAGGCTTCTTCTTGTCTGGATAAAAGACAAAGAAATCGCTGGCGATACGATAACCAAGACGGCAATCTGCCATAAGGCCAGCGCTATTTTCGGCGATTTGATTACCTAGGCTAAAGACAACGGAGGAGAAGGGACATCAACGCCAACCCCAGACTTCAAGGTTTTGCATGGGTGGTTCGAGAAATTCCGTAAACGGACTGGCATCCATTCGGTGGTGCGGCATGGGGACGGCGGCCAGCTCGGACACGAAAGCGGCCAAAGCCTTTAAAAAGACGTTCGACGAGATGATGATCAAGGAAGGCTACAGCTCTCAGCAAGTCTTCAACTGTGATGAGACTGGCCTTTTTTGGAAAAAAAATGCCTCGTCGGACATACATCACGCAGGAGGAGAAGAAGCTACCCGGGCAGAAGCCTACGAAAGACAGGCTTACGCTCGCACTTTGTTCCAACGCCAGTGGGGATTGCAAGGTGAAGCCCCTGACGGTCTATCATTCCGAGACTCCTCGAGCCTTCAAGGCCCACAAAATGCTTAAGGAGAAGCTTCCAGTGATGTGGAGGGCTAATGCGAAAGTCTGGGTAACGAGGCTTTTGTTCACCGAGTGGGTAAATCTGTGATTCAGCCCGACAGTGAAGAAATTCTTGGAAGAGAAGCGCCTCCCTCTGAAATTATGCTTGGCTGTTGGACAATGCCCTGCTCACCCTCATGGCCCGAGGAAGATATCCTAGTGGAGTATTCCTTCATTAAGGTTCTTTATCTTCCGCCTAACACCACCCCTCTCCTCCAGCCCATGGACCAGCAAGTGATATCGAACTTCAAGAAGCTGTATACAGAACATCTTTCAAGAGATGTTTCGACATCACCAATACCACAAACCTCACCTTGTGTAAATTTTGGAGGGAGCATTTCGACATCGTCACATGCATCCGACTCATCTACCAATTTTGACAGGAGGTTTCGAGGCGAACCTTGAATTCCTCGTGGAGGAAACTCTGGCCTGATGCCGTATCCGCCAGAGACTTTGAGGGATTCGATGTGGGCGAAGCTGGTCCTGCAGATTCAGGAACAGTTGATGATCCTGAAACTGTTTCGCAACCAGATCTCGACGAGATCGTTGCACTCGGCAGGTCCATGGGGCTGGTCGTCGACGAGGATGACATCAATGACCTTCTCGAGGAGCACCAAGAGGAGCTTACGACGGATGACCTGAAGGAGTTGGAGGCCATGCAACATAACGTCGTTCAAGATTAAGAGTTCATTTTTGCCTCCTTTTTTTGTCATTGGCTGAAGTTTAGTATGCAACCATCAGAAATGAAAAAAATTATCATTATCATATATAAATAATGCGATAAATGATAGCGCAAAAACGAAATTTCATATATAATTGTATTCAAATCATGCTGTGCGCAAAACGGTTAAAGGTAACAAGTTACTTTTATTTTCATTGTAATGTACACTAAATTGCGATCATTTTGGTATATAACACATTGTAAAACAATAAAAGCAACACAGAGAAAATATTATCACAAAATGATGAATGAATTCGTAACACACGGACCTAAATTTTTTTTTTTTAAATTCACTATAAATCAAAATATTGTTATAGAGACTTCGAATTTGTTTCAAGATGAAGTTAAATAATGGAATATTACGATACTATAAGAGTTTTAGCTTACAATTGCAGTTTTCGACCATTTCGGACGAGTTAAAGTTGACCAAATGTCGAAATTTTTTTTATAAATTTTTTTTTTATATGCAAAGGTTTCAAAAATGAGAAATGCTACAACCTTCAAATATTTGTTGTTGTATTCTGCATGTTTTTGCGCACATTTTCATATATAAAACTCTATAAAAAGCCTAATATGAAAAGGCACAAATATTATGAGAATGTGACCTACGCATTTCGGAGATTCGCTGCCGAGAATCGGCACGCGGAGGGAAGAAAATAGTTTTTTTCAAAAGTTCACCATAAATCTAAATATTGTTCTAGAGACTTCCAATTTGTTTTAAAGTGAAGATAAATATTGACTATTTACTAGACTGTAAGAGTTTATGTTACAAATGAGTTTTTCTACCATTTCGGTTGAGTCAAAGTTGACCGAACGTAGTTTTTTTTCCTATTTATCGTACTTTTTATGCAAATATTTCAAAAATGAGAAATGCTACAACCTTCAAATATTTTTTATTGTATTCTGCATGTTTTTGCGCACATTTTCATATATGAAACTCTATAAAAAGCCTAATATGAAAAGGCACAATATTAGGAGAATGTGACCTACGCATTTCGGAGATTTTTCGGCCGAGAATCGCCAGCGCGGAGGGAAGAAAATAGTTTTTTTCAAAAATTCACCAATAAACTAAAAATATTGTTCCAGAGCCTTCTTCCAATTGTTTTAAAGTGAAGGTAAATGATTGAATATTACTAGAACTGTTAAGAGTTTTTATGTTACAAATGCGTTTTTTCGACCATTTCGGTTGAGTCAAAGTTGACCGAACATAGTTTTTATTTTTTTCCTATTTATCGTACTTTTTATGCAAAATATTTCAAAAATGAGAAATGCTACAAACCTTCAAATATTTTTTATTGTATTTTGCATGTTTTTGCACACATTTTCATATATGAAACTCTATAAAAGCCTAATATGAAAAGGCACAAAATATTAGGAGAATGTGACCTACGCATTTCGGAGATTTTTCGGCCGAGAATCGCCGGGCGGAGGGAAGAAAATAGTTTTTTTCAAAAATTCACCATAAATCTAAATATTGTTCTAGAGACTTCCAATTTGTTTTAAAGTGAAGATAAATGATTGAATATTACTAGACTGTAAGAGTTTATGCTACTAATGTGTTTTTCGACCATTTCGGTTGAGTCAAAGTTGACCGATCGTAGTTTTTTTCCTATTTATCTAATTTTTATGCAAATATTTCAAAAATGAGAAAATGCTACAACCTTCAAATATTTTTTGTTGTATTCTGCATGTTTTTGCGCACATTTTCCATATATAAAACTCTATAAAAAGCCTAATATGAAGGCAAAGGACAAATATTAGGAGAATGCGACCTACGCATTTCGTAGATTTTCGGCCGAGAATCGACACGCGGAGGGAAGAAAATAGTTTTTTTCAAACATTCACCATAAATCTAATATTGTTCTAGAGACTTCCAAGTTTGTTTTAAAGTGAAGATAAATGATTGAATATTACAAGACTGTTATGTAATTTGCTTACCCAAAAATACCCAATTATAATAAAAATTATAATATATATATAGTATATATATATATATATATATATATATATTATATATATATATAGATATATATATATATATTATATATATATATATATATATATATATATATATATATATATATATAGATATATATATATATATATATATATATATATATATATATATATATATATATTACACATACATATATATCTATATATATTATATACAACATAATATATATATATATATATATATATTATATATATATATTTCTATATCATATATATATATACAGTAGCAGTCATAATACTTTGCGTGGTAGGGAAGATGGAAAAAGAAAAAGAGTACAACAAACTAAAAATATTCAGGAAAAATAAATTATTAAAGCAACCATCATAAAATTTGGAATGAATAATCACCAACTCCTGCCCTAGTACTTGATAGGCATGCCACAACGTTTACGGACTTTCTGGAGTGTCCTTGGCATTGAATCTGAAAAACGCTGCAGGATGGACTTACAGATCGTCCGAAGTGCGTTTCAAACTTTGCCCTGCAAGACGTGTCCACATTCCAGTAACTTTCTTTTTAGATTGCTTAATGATTGAAATGGCTGGGGAATTCCCTGGCTAGTCGTGGATATATTCAATTCCACAATCTCTAAGCCACAAAGTATTCTGTTGGCGGTATGATCCCCAGTGCACGAATCTTAATCCAATGCCATTGAAAATCAGCCATTGAAACAAAAAAAAAATTCGGCTGAGTGAAATTGACTAATTGGAACTTAACTAGAGCTACTGGCTCACACGAAAGTGTAACTTTGTGTAAGAGCTCTTCAGTAACCTGTTGGATGTTGTTGACAGTTGGATGTCGAATTCTTTTCTCGTGTGCTCTGCCATAGCCGTTGCTAACATTATTTTGTGTGGTTGAGAGTGAGTGTGGTTGTATTAACAATGTCTAAACCGTATACTTCCATTGAGATATCGTGTGAGAGTGATCAACTTTACAAGGAAGGCCTTAAAAACTGGTGTAATTAGCTAAATAATTGGCATGAAAACAACGGACTGTCCAGAACATTCTGAAACTTTTCGTGAGTAGGGAGGGAAGGAAGTACCCAAGGATAGGACCAGCACTGGGAGCCCCCTATTATTCGTAAGAAGGGGTTAAGAGTTCTCGCCAGAACATTGAGGTCTCAATGTTCCTGGCGAGAACTCTTAACTTCTTTCCCTCTCGTGCCCTCTTCGTGCCCGTGCCCTCTGTTTAATGCTTTAAATTTGGCCTTAATTTCTAACTTTGGAGAAATACTTACTTCGAAAGGAGAGTAGAGGTCTTTAGCTCCGTCTCTCACCAACAAACAACTCGCGGACTGATGCCCATCTCCGGTGTCAGGACGCGTTATAAGTACTTTTTTTTCGGAGGGTGGCATGCCGTGATCGCGGTGAGTTGATGCAGGCCATGCGATTGTTTACCCTATGCTTGAAGTTGTAATTGTATTCTTGTTTCACCAATTAAATATCGAGCGAATAAGGCCTGGCCAGTGTGATGACGATGGATCATCCGCGGGTGTTACCCTACAAATTACTTTGATAATTTGTAGTTAGGCTAGTTCCTACATGAATACTACAAACCTTTGGTCTTTACATGTGGAGACTTAGGTACACTTGGTGGGTGGGGAATTCTGAGGTAATCTCTCTGAACCAACGGGTAGTTCTACTCAATTGGGCCTCTCGGGTAGTTTACAGATCCACAGACAGATCCTACACTTCCAAAACCATTACCCCAAATAACAAAATGCATAGAATAAAAGTTGTCCAGAATTCCAAAATATAGAAAAGTCACTTATCCGACCAATTTACACCAAAATACCATCCGCCAATATTTCCCGTTAAACGTAAATTTTTCTAAGTACGTACCCACTTGATGTGAATGGTGACACGGCGGTCGTAGCTCTCGTAGTTCTTGAGTTGGCAGCGGACAGGCGCTGTACGTCGGCCAGCCCCAACGAGGGAATTTTAAATCAAAACCAATCCTGTATCAGGTTGCCCACCAGGTCATTCCCAAGGGACATGGATTAACTTCCTTCCAACCAATAAAAACGTGTCCCATGAATATGAATCAGACACTCATACCTGCACTCACAGAATTCGCCCTTTCCGTTCTCCACCGCCAACATGGATAGAACACACGCAGTATTGTTTCCTAAAAGTGTAACAGCAGACGAGTTCGATAACTATACGCATTTGTATATTAGTATTCTGATCGAGTTCCTACGCAACACAGACGAATTTATGAAGTGGTTGTATAGAGAAGGTTGCTTGGGGACTATTCGGGGTTATGTACAAC
>NC_087215.1:34564394-34609138 GCF_015104395.2 Macrobrachium nipponense
GTTGTACATAACCCCGAATAGTCCCCAAGCAAACCTTCTCTATACAACCACTTCATAAATTCGTTTGTGTTGCGTAGGAACTCGATCAGAATACTAATATACAAATGCGTATAGTTATCGAACTCGTCTGCTGTTACACTTTTAGGAAACAATACTGCCTGTGTTCTATCCATGTTGGTGGTGGAGAACGGAAAGGGCGAATTCTGTGAGTGCAGGTATGAGTGTCTGATTCATATTCATGGGACACGTTTTTATTGGTTGGAAGTAAGTTAATCCATGTCCCTTGGGAATGACCTGGGTCAACCTGATACAGGATTGGTTTGATTTAAAATTCCCTCGTTGGGGGCTGGCCGACGTACAGCGCCTGTCCGCTGCCAACTCAAGAACTACGAGAGCTACGACCGCCGTGTCACCATTCACATCAAGTGGGTACATACTTAGAAAAATTTACGTTTAACGGGAAATATTGGTGGATGGTATTTTGGTGTAAATTGGTCGGATAAGTGACTTTTCTATATTTTGGAATTCTGGACAACTTTTATTCTATGCATTTTGTTATTTGGGGTAATGGTTTTGGAAGTGTAGGATCTGTCTGTGGATCTGTAAACTACCCGAGAGGCCCAATTGAGTAGAACTACCAGTTGGTTCAGAGATTTACTCAGAATTCACCCACCAAGCGTACCTAAGTCTCCACATGTAAAGACCAAAGGTTTGTAGTATTCATGTAGGAACTAGCCTAACTACAAATTATCAAAGTAATTTGTAGGGTAAACAACCGCGGATGATCCATCGTCATCACACTGGCCAGGCCTTATTCGCTCGATATTTAATTGGTGAAACAAGAATACAATTACAACTTCAAGCATAGGGTAAACAATCGCATGGCCTGCATCAACTCACCGTCGATCACGGCATGCCACCCTCCGAAAAAGTACTTATAACGCGTCCTGACACCGGAGATGGGCATCAGTCGCGAGTTGTTGTTGGTGAGAGACGGAGCTAAAGACCTCTACTCTCCTTTCGAAGTAAGTATTTCTCCAAAGTTAGAAATTAAGGCCAAATTTAAAGCATTAAACAGAGGGCACGGGCACGAAGAGGGCACGAGAGGGAAAGAAGTTAAGAGTTCTCGCCAGGAACATTGAGACCTCAATGTTCCTGGCGAGAACTCTTAACCCCTTCTTACTAATAATAGGGGGCCTCCCAGTGCTGGTCCTAGCCTTGGGTACTTCCTTCCCTCCCGACTCACGAAAAGTTTTCAGAATGTTCTGGACAGTCCGTTGTTTCACGCCAATTATTTAGCTAATTACACCAGTTTTAAGGCCTTCCTTGTAAAGTTGTATCACTCTCACACGATATCTCAATGGAAGTATACGGTTTAGACATTGTTAATACAACCACACTCACTCAACCACACAAAATAATGTTAGCAACGGCTATGGCAGAGCACGAGAAAAGAATTCGACATCCAACTGTCATATTGAATATATCGACGACTAGCCAGGGAATTCCCCAGCCATTTCAATCATTAAGCAATCATAAAAAGAAAGTTACTGAATGTGGACACGTCTTGCAGGGCAAAGTTTGAAACGCACTTCGGACGATCTGTAAGTCCCTCCTGCAGCGTTTTTCAGATTCAATGCCAAGGACACTCCAGAAAGTCCGTAAACGTTGTGGCATGCCTATCAAGTACTAGGGCAGGAGTTGGTGATTATTCATTCCAAATTTTATGATGGTTGCTTTAATAATTGATTTTTCCTGAATATTTTTAGTTTGTTGTACTCTTTTTCTTCTTCCATCTTCCCTACCACGCAAAGTATTATGACTGCTACTGTATATATATATATATATATATATATATATATATATATATATATATATATATATATATATATATATATATATATATATATATATATATATATATATATATATATATAATATATATATATATATATATATATATAGAGCGCAGACATAAGAGGTTCAGGAGGTCCATTGATACTAAAGATGAAGGCCAAGATTTATTATAAAAACGTTCGCACATTAACTTTGTGCATCTTCAGTCTGTAAAAAGAGAAATGCATATATTAAAAACTAAAAAACAGGATTCACAATAGTATTCATTAAAATGCAATAAAATATAAATAGTTAAAAAGAGAAGAAGAACCACTGAGGTACCAACCGACTAGAATGGAAGGAAAGCAAGGAATGATTTTTGAGAGAGCCAGGTCCAAGACGTTGACTATGCCAGATGTAGAGGTGAAGCCGAGGTGTTGTTATTCAATGGGGGAACCAGCCTTTTAATAATTAAAGATTCCAAGGTAGTTAGGTGGTCCGGGTCTTTAGTATAACCTATTATCGAAAAGTGCTGTTTTGATACATTTATTTTGCATTTGGTGGCATGATTCTTGATACTAGAAAATTCAGGATTACTAATTCTTTGACCTGTTCTATAGCTGAAACCCATATGGCTACAATATCTCATCTGCAGTAATCTTCGAGTCGATCCCACGTAAGTTGCAGGGCATCCTGCGCATTTGAATTTGTATACAACGTTGGATCTCATGAAGTCCTGCAGACGATCTTTGAAATTAAAAAGCGAGCCAATTAAACTCATCTCAAACAATCCTTGCAAAATTGGCTCGCTTTTTAATTTCAAAGATCGTCTGCAGGACTTCATGAGATCCAACGTTGTATACAAATTCAAATGCGCAGGATGCCCTGCAACTTACGTGGGATCGACTCGAAGATTACTGCAGATGAGATATTGTAGCCATATGGGTTTCAGCTATAGAACAGGTCAAAGAATTAGTAATCCTGAATTTTCTAGTATCAAGAATCATGCCACCAAATGCAAAATAAATGTATCAAAACAGCACTTTTCGATAATAGGTTATACTAAAGACCCGGACCACCTAACTACCTTGGAATCTTTAATTATTAAAAGGCTGGTTCCCCCATTGAATAACAACACCTCGGCTTCACCTCTACATCTGGCATAGTCAACGTCTTGGACCTGGCTCTCTCAAAAATCATTCCTTGCTTTCCTTCCATTCTAGTCGGTTGGTACCTCAGTGGTTCTTCTTCTCTTTTTAACTATTTATATTTTATTGCATTTTAATGAATACTATTGTGAATCCTGTTTTTTAGTTTTTAATATATGCATTTCTCTTTTTACAGACTGAAGATGCACAAAGTTAATGTGCGAAACGTTTTTATAATAAATCTTGGCCTTCATCTTTAGTATCAATGGACCTCCTGAATCTCTATATATATATATATATATATATATATATATATATATATATATATATATATATATATATATATATATATATTTATATATATTGGTATTTTTGGGTAAGCAAATTACATAACAGTCTTGTAATATTCAATCATTTATCTTCACTTTAAAACAAATTGGAAGTCTCTAGAACAATATTAGATTTATGGTGAATGTTTGAAAAAAACTATTTTCTTCCCTCCGCGTGCCGATTCTCGGCCGAAAATCTACGAAATGCGTAGGTCGCATTCTCCTAATATTTGTGCCTTTTCATATTAGGCTTTTTATAGAGTTTTATATATGAAAATGTGCGCAAAAACATGCAGAATACAACAAAAAATATTTGAAGGTTGTAGCATTTCTTATTTTTGAAATATTTGCATAAAAAGTAAGATAAATAGGAAAAAAACTACGATCGGTCAACTTTGACTCAACCGAAATGGTCGAAAAACACATTAGTAGCATAAAACTCTTACAGTCTAGTAATATTCAATCATTTATCTTCACTTTAAAACAAATTGGAAGTCTCTAGAACAATATTTAGATTTATGGTGAATTATTGAAAAAAACTATTTTCTTCCCTCCGCGCGGCGATTCTCGGCCGAAAATCTCCGAAATGCGTAGGTCACATTCTCCTAATATTTGTGCCTTTTCATATTAGGCTTTTTATAGAGTTTCATATATGAAAATGTGCGCAAAAACATGCAGAATACAATAAAAAATATTTGAAGGTTGTAGCATTTCTCATTTTTGAAATCTTTGCATAAAAAGTACGATAAATAGGAAAAAACTATGTTCGGTCAACTTTGACTCAACCGAAATGGTCGAAAAACGTATTTGTAACATAAAACTCTTACAGTCTAGTAATATTCAATCATTTACCTTCACTTTAAAACAAATTGGAAGTCTCTGGAACAATATTTAGATTTATGGTGAATTTTTGAAAAAAACTATTTTCTTCCCTCCGCGCGGCGATTCTCGGCCGAAAATCTCCGAAATGCGTAGGTCACATTCTCCTAATATTTGTGCCTTTTCATATTAGGCTTTTTATAGAGTTTCATATATGAAAATGTGCGCAAAAACATACAGAATACAATAAAAAATATTTGAAGGTTGTAGCATTTCTCATTTTTGAAATATTTGCATAAAAAGTATGATAAATAGGAAAAAAACTATGTTCGGTCAACTTTGACTCAACCGAAATGGTCGAAAAAACGCATTTGTAACATAAAACTCTACAGTCTAGTATAGTCAATCATTTTACCTTCACTTTAAACAAATTGGGAAGTCTCTGGAACAATATTTAGATTTATGGTGAATTTTTGAAAAAAAACTTTTCTTCCCTCCGCGCGGCGATTCTCGGCCGAAAATCTCCGAAATGCGTAGGTCACATTCTCCTAATATTTGTGCCTTTTTCATATTAGGCTTTTAATAGTTTCATATATTGAAAATGTGCGCAAAAAACATGCAGAATACAAAAAAAAATATTTGAAGGTTGTAGCATTTCTCATTTTTGAAATATTTGCATAAAAAGTACGATAAATAGGAAAAAAACTACGTTCGGTCAACTTCGACTCAACCGAAATGGTCGAAAAACGCATTTGTAACATAAAACTCTTACAGTCTAGTAATAGTCAATTATTTATCTTCACTTTAAAACAAATTGGAAGTCTCTAGAACAATATTTAGATTTATGGTGAACTTTTGAAAAAAACTATTTTCTTCCCTCCGCGTGCAGATTCTCGGCAGCGAATCTCCGAAATGCGTAGGTCACATTCTCCTAATATTTGTGCCTTTTCATATTAGGCTTTTTATAGAGTTTCATATATGAAAATGTGCGCAAAAACATGCAGAATACAACAAAAAATATTTGAAGGTTGTAGCATTTTTCATTTTTGAAACCTTTGCATATAAAAAAAAAAATTTATAAAAAAAATTTCGACATTTGGTCAACTTTAACTCGTCCGAAATGGTCGAAAACTGCAATTGTAAGCTAAAACTCTTATAGTATCGTAATATTCCATTATTTAACTTCATCTTGAAACAAATTCGAAGTCTCTATAACAATATTTCGATTTATAGTGAATTTAAAAAAAAAAAAATTTAGGTCCGTGTGTTACGAATTCATTCATCATTTTGTGATAATATTTTCTCTGTGTTGCTTTTATCGTTTTACAATGTGTTATATACCAAAATGATCGCAATTTAGTGTACATTACAACGAAAATAAAAGTAACTTGTTATCTTTAACCGTTTTGCGCACAGCATGATTTGAATACAATTATATATGAAATTTCGTTTTTGCGCTATCATATATCGCATTATTTATATATGATAATGATAATTTTTTTCATTTCTGATGGTTGCATACTAAACTTCAGCTAATGACAAAAAAAGGAGGCAAAAATGAACTCTTAATCTTGAACGACATTATGTTGCATGGCCTCCAACTCCTTCAGGTCATCCGTCGTAAGCCCCTCTTGGTGCCTCGAGAAGGTCATTGATGTCATCCTTGCCGACGACCAGCCTCATGGACCTGCCGAGTGCAACGATCTCGTCGAGATCTGGTTGCGAAACAGTTTCAGGATCATCAACTGTTCCTGAATCTGCAGGACCAGTTTCGCCCACGTCGAATCCCTCAAAGTCTCTGGCGGATACGGCATCAGGCCAGAGTTTCCTCCACGAGGAATTCAAGGTTCGCCTCGAAACCTCCTGTCAAGCTTGGTAGATGAGTCGGATGCATGTGACGATGTCGAAATGCTCCTTCCAAAATTTACACAAGGTGAGGTTTGTGGTATTGGTGATGTCGAAACATCTCTTGAAAAGATGTTCTGTATACAGCTTCTTGAAGTTCGATATCACTTGCTGGTCCATGGGCTGGAGGAGAGGGGTGGTGTTAGGCGGAAGATAAAGAACCTTAATGAAGGAATACTCCACTAGGATATCTTCCTCGGGGCCATGAGGGTGAGCAGGGGCATTGTCCAACACCAGCAGACATTTCAGAGGGAGGCGCTTCTCTTCCAAGAATTTCTTCACTGGGGCTGAATCACAGATTTACCCACTCGGTGAACAAAAGCCTCGTTACCCAGACTTTCGCATTAGCCCTCCACATCACTGGAAGCTTCTCCTTAAGCATTTTGTGGGCCTTGAAGGCTCGAGGAGTCTCGGAATGATAGACCGTCAGGGGCTTCACCTTGCAATCCCCACTGGCATTGGAACAAAGTGCGAGCGTAAGCCTGTCTTTCGTAGGCTTCTGCCCGGGTAGCTTCTTCTCCTCCTGCGGGATGTATGTCCGACGAGGCATTTTTTTTCCAAAAAAGGCCAGTCTCATCACAGTTGAAGACTTGCTGAGAGCTGTAGCCTTCCTTGATCATCATCTCGTCGAACGTCTTTTTAAAGGCTTTGGCCGCTTTCGTGTCCGAGCTGGCCGCCTCCCCATGCCGCACCACCGAATGGATGCCAGTCCGTTTACGGAATTTCTCGAACCACCCATGCAAAACCTTGAAGTCTGGGGTTGGCGTTGATGTCCCTTCTCCTCCGTTGTCTTTAGCCTAGGTAATCAAATCGCCGAAAATAGCGCTGGCCTTATGGCAGATTGCCGTCTTGGTTATCGTATCGCCAGCGATTTCTTTGTCTTTTATCCAGACAAGAAGAAGCCTTTCCATTTCATCGTGCACGTGGGTCCTCTTGCTGGACAAAATAGTGACGCCCTTGGAAGGTGTAGCTGCTTTGATGACATCCTTCTGCTTAAGGATGATGCCTATTGTCGACGGATTTCAGCCGTATTCCTTGGCGATCACACTCAATCGCATACCAGCTTCATACTTCTTGATAATCTCCATCTTTATCTCCAAAGAGAGCATCCTCTTCTTTCCGTGAATTTCAAGTTTCTTGGGACCCATGACTATGTATATACTGTACGTAATTATGTTATGTAGTACGTATACGTATGTAGTAAAGCTCTCACACAACACGATAAAGTATACTACAACGAAATCACTAACGAATTTACGTTAATAAACGAAATCGTTAGAACGAACGATTACCGCGTGCTTACGATACCAACGATGTCGTGCAGTGACCGAAAAAGGACGCCGCTACGTAGATGCATCATGGGAGGGATGCTGACCAATAGGAGAGAAGGATCTCATGGCGGTGACTAGCATCAGGAACCAATGGGAGAGCGGGAGGATGGTGGCGAGTCTACTCAGTTGGTGGCGCGCAAGTTTCAAAACTGTTATCGGTGGTCCGGGCGAATCTCGGACTTTACAGCAACAACCTTTCGTATCTTGAGCAATTTTCGTATGTAGAGTTGTAAAATTTTTCGTATTTGCTTTCGTATCTCGAGTTTTTCGTAAGTTGAGCCTTTCGTATCTCGAGGTACCACTGTAATAATATTAATATAACTGTAATTACAAAATTATATTATTTTAAAGAAATACAATAATCTATCCATTTCACTCTTTTGATTAAGGATTACTCCTCTCCTCTGCTCTCTCTCTCTCTCTCTCTCTCTCTCTCTCTCTCTCTTTTACTGAGATGAAAGAATTTTTATGGTACTAGTATGCAAAATGTTTATATTGATATTGTCTGTTGTTAATAATAATAATAATAATAATAATAATAATAAAACTGCAATTACAAAATTCGTATGTGGTAGTATTTTAAAGAGATAAAAATGACCTTTCCATTTCACTTATAAGGATAACTCCTCTCTCTTACTGAGATGAGAGAATTTTTATGGTAGATGCATGTTTATTAATATATAAATAATAATAATAATAATAATAATAAAAATAATAATAATAATAATAACTAATTTCAAATGAAGATTCTTCGCTTCGTCTTTTTTTGTATCAATTTCCCTACCTTCCCATAACGCCAGTGACGCTCGGAGCTGGGAAGCTGTCAAACATGTCAAGTAATGGTGCCATACAATGATCAACAAATTTAATGGTTTTTATGCAATCTCTCTCTCTCTCTCTCTCTCTCTCTCTCTCTCTACTCTCTTCTATTACTGAAGAATGAGATCATTTTTAATGGTACATGTATGTAATAAGTTTATTATTAATATTTCCAATAATAATACTATAATATGTATAATAACAATACTATAACTGCAATTACAAAGTTCATATGTGAGTTTTTTTAAATACAATAATCTTTCCATTTCACTCTTTTAAATACTGTAAGGACAACTCTCTCTCTCTCTCTCTCTCTCTCTCTCTTGGCTGCAAGTGTTAGGAGTATGTATGTATGTACGTATATACCTTTAAGGGTACTAATGTTTAGGATTACTTTGAAATTATATTAATACTATTCTCTAAGATTAATACATTAAATATGATAATAATTTAAGGTAAATTTGAGGTAGGAGGTTACATAAGGTGTTTCTATTTCTTCTCTCTCTCTCTCTCTTCTCTCTCTCTCTATCGTCTCTCTCTCTCTTCTCTCTCTCTCCTCTCTCTCCTCTCTCCGTCTCGCTCTCTCTCCTCTCCTCTCTCCTCTCTCTCTCTCTCTCTCTCTCTCTCTCTCTCTCTCTCTCTCTCAGCAAAAGAATTGATATACAGACAAACATAGTAATTGTTCAGTCCTCTCTCTCTCTCTGTTATTGGCTGTTTATATATTTCTAATGGTAAAATGTTTAAGATGACTTTGAAATGATATTAATAATACCAGTTCAATGGTATTTGATGTAGGATGATACTTTAAGTATACATTAGGTATTTGAAATTTCAAGCTAAGCAGATATAGGCATTTTTAGAAGGGAGTTCTAACTATTCACGGGTTTGAACTATTTGCGGGGGTGCCTGGTACACATCCCCCTGGAATACGGGGGGAACACTGTATAAGGTAAAAATGAATTTCAGTTCAAACCATGACCCTGGGGAATCTTGAGTAAGATTAATAAATGTTACATATATATGCTAATATTGTTCAAATGAGTGGTGGGAAGGATGTGGCGTCGATGCCAGTTACGAACGGCACCTCAGTCAGTCGACGCCATATTGGATTTAAAAACTGCCTGGAAAAAATATTTTACAAAGACCTCACTTGCTTATTTTAGTTCGTATGGCACTTTCATATATCACATTATGTTGACGAAACTTCAATCTTTTGAATGGTATGCTTAAAAATGTAATTGTACTCTTTGTTTCACCAATTAAATATTGGGTGAATAAGGCTGATCCACACAATGACGATGGATCCAAGGCGGTGTTGCTGTTCCCAGCACTAGCTGCGAGTAAAGTTCATATGTAAAGACCTTCAGGTTTGTAAGTTAGGAAAAATACGAACTACAGGCAGTCCCCAATTATCGGCAGAGGTTCCGTTCTCGGCAGGGTGCTGATAAGCAAAAACCACCATTAACCAAAACTGCAATTTATGGCACTTACGGTGCCAAGTTTCAGTTAATGGAGCCAATAACCAGTTAATGGCGCCTCTGTTAGGTATGTTATGGAGCCGATAACCGAAACTCGGCCTGTTATGGTGCCATAAATCGCTGATTTTATGGCGCTAGACAAGCACCATAAAACCGGATTGCCATAAACCGAGATCACCATAAACTGAGACCGCCATTAACTGGGGACTGCTGTACTCTGAAAATTTGTAGTTTTCCATGGGACAGGTTTTAGTTAAAAAAGTTCTCTTATTAAGATACAAAAAAAAATTTTACCTCCTGATTCTGATTTTGTTATGGACAGTGCTATTCAGAGCACATTTTTACTTTGATTTTTTTTTTTTTTTCAGAGTATTGCAAACAGGTTTATCATGAGTCGTCGACGTAATGCAAAAGGAGTTTGAGAAGATTTTTACTGCATTTTTGTTATTTACATCGTATTACCAAGGATTTTTTTATCACTGAAGAAAAAAGATCTGATATTGAAAATATTTGACAATAGATTAATAAGTATAAGGTATGACAGTTGGCATTATTGACTGATTATTTGGTCTGCCTCTACGTAATATTGTTAATTTGGAAATAATTTGTGATGCCAAGAAATGTAGTTGGTCATGTAAAATATTTTGGTTTTTAACTGATATTATTGTGTTTTATGTCTGTGCCAGAGTTATTCCTTTGTGGTCTGTGGATTCTTGTTTCTTATAGGAATATTTGATTTGCAGTATCATTGAAAGCAGGTTGTAAATGACCTAGGATTTTTTTAAACTTGCAAAAGACCTGGGGACAACCCACTACTATTCTGAGGTGTAGATTTTGTGATGACATGAATGAAAATTGTTGACTTCAGTACTTCCTCACATGCCAGCAATTTCACTATCTGAAGGTTTGGCAATAGTTGGTTTAATTTGAGAGCTTTTCTTGGATGAAACTGAATATTCATTGACATAAAACCGACTTTGTTTCAAAGCTGTATACGTATTCAACATCCTTTGAGATGGAAGGTGAAAACTCAGGTTTGCCTTTAATCAAACAAGAAAATGACCATTTCGAGGATGAACATACCGAAACCACAGTAGATTCTTTCATAGAATTCAAGGCAGAACCAGAATATATTGATTGTAGTGAAGTTGATGTAAAATATGAAGGCCTGGATATAAAGAGTGAAGACCATCCAAGTTTTGATGGTGAAAATGGAAAGAAGATTTGTAGTGAAGAAGAAGAAGATAGAGATTTGGGTAGAACAGAAGTATTTTCAAGGAGAAACAACACAGTAAAGAGACTAACTTGTGCTGAATGCCAAAGGACATTTTCACACATGGGCAGCCTGAGATACCACATGCGAACTCATACAGGTGAGAAGCCATATACTTGCTCTGTATGTCAAAAAGGTTTTTCACGTCCAAGTAATCTTAAAAGACACATGCGAACTCATTCAGGAGAGAAACCATTCACTTGTTCTGTATGTCAAAGAAGTTTTTCTTGTCAAAGTAATTTCAAAACACACATGAGAACTCATACAGGGGAGCTATGTACTTCTTGCTCTGTATGTGAGAGAAGTTTTTCTCATCAAAGTGATCTCAAAACACACATGAAATCTCATACAGGAGAGAAACCATTCACTTGCTCTGTATGTCAACTAAGTTTTTATCGACATATTCATCTAAAACAACACATGAGAACTCATACAGGAGAGAAGCCATATACTTGCTCTATATGTCAAAAAAGTTTTTGTCATCAAAGTAATCTTAAAAGACACATGAGAACTCATACAGGAGAGAAACCATTCACTTGCTCTGTATGTCAAAAAAGCTTTTCTTTGCAAAATAATCTGAAAGTACACATGAGAACTCATACAGTGGAACTATGTATTTCTTGCTCTGTATGTGAGAGAAGTTTTTCTCATCAAAGTGATCTCAAAACACACATGAAAACTCATACACAAGAGAAACCATTCACTTGCTCTGTATGTCAAAGAAGTTTTTATCGACAAATTCATCTTAAAGAACACATGAAAACGCATACAGGAGAGCAAACACTTATTTGCTCTGTATGTCAAGGAAGTTTTACTCGTGAAAGTAGTCTCAAAAGACACATGAGATGTCATCACGGGGAGAAAACCATATACATGCTTTGAATGTCAAAAAAGTTTTTCTCGTCAAAGTGTTCTAAAAAAACACATGAGAACTCATAAACAATGGCTTCTCTCTGGCTCAAGTTTTTCTTAATTTTCAATTTATATCAGGGGTGCGATGGTCCCCAGCCTGGGGTCTATGGTTGCATCTATATTCCACTAGCCTTATATGAGAGGGCTCTTTTCAAGATGTTTACCGTTCCATTGTAAGTCTCACCTCTCTGTGACTGTATTTCTGCTTAGTCTTCGTAGAGTTTTAGATAAAAAAAGGTAATCCTTTGTTAATTCTGATTCTATTTCCTGCCGTGAACGTCTTTTGTTTTTGAGTTCTTGGTTGTGTTTGTGACGGCCCCACGTGCTGGTCCTAGGCGGCAAGTTGTTGTAACGGGATTCACAATAAAGACTGTATCCAGCCACGTATTTAATTATGCTTGTCCCAACAAATTTTATTTCGGTATTAATCAGAATTTAGTTCCATTTGAGATTGACAGTGGCGCTGCTGTGTCCACTATAACCAAAGAGTGGTTACTTAGGTTAGAACTAAATATGGAACCATGCAATAAAAAGCTAAGAGTTTTTGATAATATGAAAATTGATGTCTTAGGCAAACTGTTGGCTCCTGTATTTTATAATAGCACAAAGGTTTCTCAGGTATTTTATGTTGTTGATTCCTGTAATACAAATTTGTGTGGTAAAGTAGGTATTTATATGGCTAGAATAGATGAAGGTACTAGAGTAATAAAGGTTGCTAATGTGAGTGCAGAAAAGCTGCTAGATAATACCTTGGTAGATTCCCGTAAGCCTATTACTGGTGTTTTGGCTAAGATTCATCTAAAAGGTAATGCTAACCCAAAGTTTATGAAAGCACACACAGTTCCTTTTTATTACAAGAAAATGATTGAAGATGCCTTAGATAAGCTAGTAGCGGATGAAATGATGGAACCCATATCACATAGTGAATGGGCAGTTCCTATTGTACCTGTATTGAAAGAAAATAAGGTTGAAATGAGGATTTGTGGAATTTTAAAACTTTAAATAAACAAATTCATTGTGACAGGTACCCCTTACCAAAGATTGAGGAATTGTTATCTGTTGTTGGTAAGAGAAAGTTTTTTTCCCAAAATTGATTTAAAGAATGCTTATCTTCAAATACCTGTTGATGAGAAAAGTCAAGAGTACTTAGTATTAATACTCATAAAGGATTGTTTAAATATAAGCGCTTACCTTTTGGCTTGTCCTCATCTCCTGGTATTTTCCAAAGGTTTATTTCTCAACTGTTGGCAAATGTGGAGGGTGTAGCTGCTTTTTTAGATGATATTATTGTAAGTGGTGCTACCAAAAAAGACCATGATCACTGATTAAGAAAGGTTTTGGAACTTTTGCAAGCACATAATGTACAAATAAATAAGACTAAGACTGTTTTGGAGGCTGAATCTATTGAATATTTAGGATACCACATCTCAGGTGAAGGAGTCAAGCCATCTTCAAAGGGACTGAAAGCTATTTTAGATTGCCCATGTCCTACTTCTGTTGAATAAGTTCAATCTTTTCTAGGGATGATCCCTTACTATTGCAAGGTTGTAAAGAATTTTTCTTCTAAGCTAGCTCCCTTGTATGATTTGTTGAAAAAAAATGTAAAATTTAGATGGACTTCAGTACAGCTACAGCAGAGGGCGTTTGAAGGCATTAAAAGAGATTTTGCAGAGTCCAAAGTGCTGACTAGTTTTGATGGGGATAGTCCTTTAATCATTGAAGTGGATGCATCTCCTGTAGGTGTGGGATGTGTTTTGTTACAAAAGGTTGGTGACCAAGAAAAAAAAATTTATTTTGCAAGTAAAAAACTATCTAAAGCAGAAAGGAACTACTCTCAGTTAGATAAAAAAGGGATTAGCTCTTATTTCTGGGCTCAGCTCGTGTCGGCCTATGAAATATCCTTAAGTTCATTATTTCTAGGTAAAATTATCCTAAAATTACCAGAGAAAAAATAAAATAAAGAAAATGTCAGTAAAACTGACTCGCTCACTCTATAAAAGAAGTGTCGGTATGGAAATAGGGGGAGTGGGATCACTACCACGAGTCATTTACCATTTAGACCTTCCAACATAAAATCCCCACCTGAGAGAGCTGATACTAAAGGGTGATGCGACCGCTACTACTACTACTACTGACGCCAAGCGGAGAGCAGCGCCTCTAGCGGTCATCCTTAATTATTAGCTCGACAACGCTAGTTGCATCTTTTTTCACTCGTGTTGTTTTCGCTTTGGATTTATCCTTTTCAACGATGGAACGTGCTGCAATCGCTTCGGCTAAGTTAAGTGCCTCATAAGTAATAATTTTTGGTATTCCAGTCTTCCAGGGACCAGTATTTTCCGTTTTTTAGGTCATATACGGTCTCCCGGTTGACTCGTGGCGGCCTTGAGCCGCCTCGTGTTGTTAAGATTTCCCGGTCTTCCATACTGGGACATCTTATGCTTATGGGCTCTATTTTACGTTCATCGTTTTATTACATCGTATTTAGAGTTAGGACACAGCCCATCCCTTTTACCTTTTATCTCTTAGTTTGGTATTTAGGGCTATACTGTGTTTTTCTGGCCCAGCATCCCAGCTCTTGCTCTTCATCAGCTACTGCTGGCTCCGAGTAGTCGACTGTTCCTCGGATCAGTTCGCCTCCTCCTGGGCTTCTTTCTCTTTTACTCAAGTGTCTCTTCTATCTTTTACGATGTATTTATTTATTATCAGTGTTATTTAGGGTGTTAGGCTAGCCTAGGTGCCTTGTGCCATGTGTTGGTACAGTCTGGTTCACGTGGCCCCTCTGTGGTTGTGTTGCTATCGCGTCCTAGGCCACCTACGATCACGTGTCCCATTAGGCACCTAGCCTACCTCCCTCTCCCTCCGAGGGGGCCAGAGGAGTTCCGTACCAGCTGGGGGCTAGGGTGACCACTTGTCTCGGGTACCGGGTTACCTGGCGGGTAGTAGTAGGGACGGGGGGGGGGAGGGGGTAAAGGCCCACCCCCCTTTCTCTCTCGTCCGCCTCCGTTCACGCCCGCCGGGTTTCCCCCCCCTGTTTTCCCCCATTCCCACCCAACCCCTTCCCCTACCTTAACGGACGGAGCTCCCGCTGAAGCCGGGAGCCCCTTCGGTTATAGGTCCACCTGGCTCCGCCAGCGGGCGGGGTGAGAAATTACTAGTGGTCCATATTGCTTGCCTACTATATCCTGATTTTCGCTACCGGAGGAGAGCTCGCTCCTTACCCGGGCACTCCTCTAGTAGACGGAAAGAGTTATACCTCATTCTATAAGGATATACCCTTACTGATACGATGATTATTGGTTTTATTAGTTTTATGTACTATCTCCGTCGTTCTCCGTCGTGGTTTCATGGCCCCTCACCACTCCTGGTTGGAACTTTTTTCCTGTCTCCGGCGTAAGCTGCAGACCCCTACCAACCGCCTATCTAACCACACATATTGCGGCGGAGCACTAGTTTAATCTAACTTACATGCTCCGGCATGCAGCGGAGTCTATGTTAAGCTGTAAGTGTGCACTCTGATACTCATGTATCTCTCCACTTACAGGCTACCAACTGCCAAGATCCAGGTTGTAACGCTGTTTTGTATGACCCCTGCGCCCATGAAGAATGTAGGACCCACGCCCCATGTGCCACTACCCACAACGGGATGATTGTTTGGCACCCTGAGGCATGCACCATCTGCTATGACCTCGTGAGTCAGCTTTTGGGTGGGGTAAGTTAACTCCTGGACATTTTTCCTGTTATCAATGATTTACCATTAGTTTTAAGCTCCTTAAACCGTGCAGGCTGCTGCCGTGAAAGAAGTCGCCCTAGCAACCCTGAAAGCTTGGGTAGGCGGCTTCGGGAAGAACGCCGCCAAGGGCCAGCCTTACATTTTAGATAAGAAGCTGGCCATCCAGATCTTCCCCGGAGGCAAGGCGACGGGGTACGTGGACCCCATCTCAGCAGTCCCACTCATAGCTTCCATCCAGCAGGAGGTGCAGCAGGCGTTTGGGTCCGTCTTGACGCAGGAGCCTGTTCCAGACGTAGCTAACCTGGATCTTAATCTTGAGCCTATGGCGGTAGGTGTGGAGGATTTGTTGGTTGAGGTAGGTGTTTCGGGCGCTCAAGGTCTACCCTTGAGCGCTCCTGGATCTTCTTCCCCTGTTCCTTCATCTTCCTCTTTTCAAGGCTTCACGGGATCTGAGATCCCTTCTCGTTCACCCGCTCTCTCTGTACCCCCGAAGGTGAAGGGACAGAGAGAACAGAAGACCCTCCATAAGACGACTTCTAAGAAGTCGTCGTCTTCTTCGGCTAGGAAGTCTACGACATCCTACGCCGATGCGGCGAAGGCGAAGCCTAGCTCTTCTCATTCGAAGAGCTCAAGAAGCAAGGCTTCTAAGGAGAAGGCCCGCGCTCCTGCCGAGCCAGTGCCTTCTCCGGCATCTACCGGATCTACTCCGGTAACTCCTGTTGGGGTGGCGGGACCTAGCTCTTTTGATCCTACCACTTTCTCAGCAGGAGTGTTGCAACAAGTGGGAGAGATGATTGGCTCTCTCGGTACTAGGTTTGAGCAAATGTTTGCTCAACTTTCTAGTACCATCAATCAATACAAGACCTCTCTAACCGAGTTAGGGAGCATGATGACCGCTTCGCTGGCCTCACTCAGGCCCCTCAAGCGAACTCCCCTGTGGCAGGTACTGGTCTCCTCCAGCTACCTCCTTATGAATCCCTACCAGCCTTCTCTATGGATAACCCTCTGACCGAGGGCAGCTATGCCCCCGTTCAAGGATGGCATGATTTCCATTCCGGAGTGTGGAACAAGAAGGATTGAGGAGTTCGAGTTCTACCCCCCCGGACTGACTCAGCCTTTCATAGGGTATGCTAGGCTTACGGTGACTGCTCTCAATAGGGAGGATAAGATCTCTAGAGAGACTGTGCTGTATAGTAGGGATCACGCACAGAGGGAATGGGTTCACTGCCTGGAGGATTGGGATTGTACCAATACCAAACTCCAGGCATTCAAGAGCCCCTTCACTATCTTTGCTACGGAGGAGGAGGCTTCTCTTCCATTCGCTACTAAGATAGTAGAAGCGACTCTCCAAGCAGTCCTTAAAGACGAGCCCATGCCACAATTGAGAGAGGCGGAATCAACATCTCCGCTCTTTCCGTCCTTCGGAGAATTGTGGGAGAACCTACCTGCCACTTTCTCAGTAGGTAAGCTGAAGCCAGACTGTGTGATGGATCAGTTTGGCGAGAAGCTCCCGAGGCTGCCTGATAGCCTTATTCAGGCAGAATTCGACGCCCGCACAAGATTTGGGAGATCTCTTAACTCCCTTATCATTACGGAGATGGCTGCTCTTTCCTATGCTACGGAACCACTTTTTAAAATACTGGCTAAATCCCAGCTCCAATCGGTTCAAGCTGATGCCTTTGACTTCTTCTCAGCCAGAAGGAACTGCCGAAAGCATGTTTTGCAGGAGGCAACTATTAGGCACGAGCTTAATAGGCTTCTAGCTTCCGCATGTGGGGGTGCGGACCTCTTCCAGAAGCTTCTGTGAATGAGGTACATCACGAGGCTGCTAGGCTTAACCAGAGCCTTAGAGCCAGATGGGGCATCTCTTCCAAGAGGAAGCAAGAGAGCGCCCCTGCTGCTGGTAAGAAATTGAAGAAGACTGGTAGGAGATTCCAACCCTACCAAAAACAGCAGCAACAACAACATTTCGTCCAAGCCGTCCCAGTTACACAACAGGGACAGCCTTCGACTTCTAAGCAGACACAGCCCATTCTCCTGTTGTCTCCTCAGAATCAGCCCTCGACCTCATACACCGTCTCGCCAGCTTTCAACTCAATGTATGAAAGCCAAGCCTTCCCAACCTTCAACAGGTTTTCTAGGGGGAGCAGAGCGAGAGGTCACTTTCGCCAACGAGGCACAGGAAGAGCTGCAAGAGGCAAGCACATTCAGAGGAGGGCGCGGAGGTCAACCCGCGTCAACAACAGTGAGGATCCCCCAGGTAGGAGGGAGGTTGTTCCTCTTCCGTCACAGGTGGGGGTTCAGCAAATGGGCACAGAGCATTGTGTCCAAAGGATTGGGTTGGAGTTGGATCAAAGATCCTCCTCCAAACAGATCATTCTATCAGATACCATCAAAGGAGTTGACAGATTATGCGGAAGAACTCCTTCAGAAAGGAGCTATTGCGAGAGTCAAGCATCTAAAATTTCAAGGTCGCTTGTTCAGCGTGCCAAGAAAGGCTCAACAAAAAGAAGGGTAATCTTAGACTTGTCAAAGCTAAACTCTTTCATTCGTTGCGACAAGTTCAAAATGCTCACCATCTCGCAGATACAAAAGTACCTGACTTCCCCGGGGGGCCCGTCAACCACCTCTATCGATCTTACAGACTCATACTATCATATCCCTATAGCCAGACACTTCCGTCCATTCCTAGGCTTCAAACTAGGAAATCAGACATTCTCATTCAAAGTGATGCCCTTCGGTCTGAACGTAGCCCCCAGGGTATTCACGAAAATAGCAGAAGTGGTAGTTCAAACAATTTGAGAACACAAGGGATAATGGTAGTAGCGTACCTCGACGATTGGTTAATCTGGGCACCAACGGTCGAGGAATGCCTCAAAGCCACGAAGAAGGTAGTTACAATTTCTGGAACATCTGGGGTTCCAGATAAACAAAACGAAATCCAGACTCACTCCGGAGTCTCGTTTTCAGTGGCTAGGAATCCAATGGGATTTATCCTCCCACAATCTGTCAATTCCGGTGGTCAAAAGGAAAGAAATAGCCAAGTCTGTGAGGCAATTTCTCAAAAGCAACAAGCTTCAAGGAGAAACCAGGAAAGAATCCTAGGTTCCCTTCAGTTTGCCTCAGTGACAGACATCCTCCTGAAAGCAAGACTGAAAGATATAAATCGAGTTTGGCGGTCAAGAGCAAACGCCAAATCTCGGGGACAAGTTGTCAGTGATTCCACAGATCCTTCGCAATCAGCTCCGTCCATGGACAAAAGTGAAGAATCTTGCCAAATTGGGTACCCCTTCAATATCCCCTTCCGGTGTTAACCATTCACACGGATGCCTCCCTGTCCGGTTGGGGGGGATATTCTCAATTCAAGCAAGTTCAGGGGACTTGGTCCGTTCAATTCCGCCAGCTCCACATTAAACGTTCTGGAAGCAATGGCAGTATTTCTTACCCTGAAGAGACTCCTTCCCCCAAAGAAGTCTCATCTAAGACTAGTTTTGGACAGTGCAGTGGTAGTACATTGCATCAACAGAGGAAGGCCGGTCCAAATCCAAACACGTGACTCATGTCATGATAGCCATCTTTGCTCTAGCAGACAAGCACAAATGGCATCTATCTGCCACTCATTTGGCAGGGTAAGAAATGTGATAGCGGACGCACTATCCCGGTCAGTCCCTCTGGAGTCAGAATGGTCCCTAGACGGCAGGTCATTCGAGTGGATATGCCAGAGAGTCCCAGGTCTCCAAGTAGATCTCTTCGCCTCACAAGCGAACCACAAGCTTCCTTGCTATGTGGCCCCCAACCTGGACCCTCTGGCTTATGCCACGGACGCCCTGTCGTTGGACTGGAATCAATGGAAGAAAATCTACATTTTTCCTCCAGTGAATCTTCTTTTGAAAGTTCTGAGCAAGCTGAGGACTTTCAAGGGACTGGTAGCTCTGATCGCTCCAGATTGGCCAAAAAGCACTTGGGTATCACCTCTGCTTCTGGAATTGGGTCTCCGACCTCAACGGATTCCCAATCCCAAGCTGTCGCAATCAGTACAAATGAGGACTGTGTTCGCTTCCTCAGGAATTCTTCAGACCCTAACTTTATGGACTTCATGAAGTTTGCGGCTAAAAAAGATGCTAACATTGATCCACAAAACATCCTCTTTCTGGAATCAGATAAAAGAAAGTCAACTATTAGGCAATATGACTCAGCTGTTAAAAAGTTAGCATCCTTCCTGAAAGAATCAAACACTACAACCATGACAGTTAACTTAGCTATATCCTTTTTCAGATCCTTATTTGAAAAAGGCTTAGCAGCTAGCACCATTACTACTAATAAATCGGCTTTGAAGAAAATCTTTCAGTTGGGTTTTCAAATAGACTTAACGGAATCTTACTTTACGTCTATTCCCAAAGCCTGTGCTAGACTTAGACCTTCTCAAAGGCCTACTTCAGTTTCATGGTTCTTAAATGATGTCCTCAAACTAGCCTCAGATACTGACAACTCGTCTTGCACATTCATAATGCTACTTCGAAAGACGTTATTTTTGTTAAGCCTGGTGCTTTCATGGAACCAGAATTTCAGAACTGTCGGTTCTATCCAGAGATGCGGGTCATGTAGAATTTCTCCCCTCAGGAGAAGTTCTACTTTCTCCGGATCGCAGTTTTTTAGCTAAAAACGAGGATCCCCTTGCAAGGTGGGCCCCTTGGAAAGTTATCCCACTTCCGCAAGATCCTTCTCTTTGCCCAGTATCAACTTTAAGAGCCTTTCTATCTCGTACATCCTCTAGATCCTCAGGTCCTCTCTTTATGAGAGAAAAAGGTGGCACTTTATCAGTGAAAGGAATCAGACAACAGATCCTTTACTTCATTAAACAAGCCAACCCTGAATCATTTCCAAAAGCACATGAGCATCAGAGGGAGTATCCACCTCATTAATTATTTTCCAACATATGAATTTTGAGGATCTTAAAAAAGTATACTGGATGGAAATCACGACAGTCTTAAACGTCATTACCTGAAGTCCTTGGAATCTTTAAAATTTTCAGCAGTAGCAGCGGGAAACATTGTTTCTCCTGATACTGCACAGTAGTTGTAGTATAGATCCAGGTCTCCTTTCTACCTACCTCGTCCAACATGCCTCACCCTATTGCTATGCTCTTCGTGATACTCTAGCCTTAGCCGCTAGGATCGTATTGGTGGACTGCCCCTTATTTTTCTGCTAGGGGCATCCACATTGTGTGCATATAATGTGCTTCAGTGTTTTCTACCCTTATATGCTAGGGTAGAACACAATGAGTTTGTATATTTTGTAAATAATACTTAAATTAGTGAATCATTATATATTGTTCTAATTACCATTATACTATTATGTACCACCATTTTCTAGTATAAGCTAATTTTAAGTACTTTATGTTAATATGGTATAGTTAACCTACCATTATTTAGTATAAGCTAGTTTTAAGTACTTTTTGTTAGTATACTGTAATGAGTCTTGATTCACATATATTATATCAATCTTTTTACTATTTGGTTTTATTTGTCCTTTATTTCCATCTTGTCTGTTTCTCTGGTACTATTTCATAGGCCGACACGAGCTGAGCCCAGAAAAGGGATTTTGACGTAGGAAAAATCTATTTCTGGGTGATTGGCTTTTTGTGCCCTTTTGAAACCCACCCTGTTCCTTTTTACCCACCCTGCAGGACAAGATGTTCCATGTATTAAGGTATGACCGCTATAGCGCTGCTCTCCGCTTGGCGTCAGTAGTAGTAGTAGTAGCGTCGCATCACCCTTTAGTATCAGCTCTCTCAGGTGGGGATTTTATGTTGGAAGGTCTAAATGGTAAATGACTCGTGGTAGTGATCCCACTCGCCCCTATTTCCATACCGACACTTCTTTTATAGAGTGAGCGAGTCAGTTTTACTGACATTTTCTTGATTTTATTTTTTCTCTGGTAATTTTAGGATAATTTTACCTATAAATAATGAACTTAAGGATATTTCATAGGGCAACACGAGCCAATCACCCAGAAATAGATTTTTCCTACGTCAAAATCCCTTTTTTGCTGTGAAATGTTTTAGATATTTTTTGCTTGGCAGGAATTTTGTTGCTAGAACTGATCATAAAACATTACTGGGACTTTTTGGAAGAGGATAACAAATTCCATGTAATGGTAATTCTAGAATACAAAGATTGGCTTTGTTGTTATCTCAGTATGATTATGAATTAGTTCACAAACCTGGGAAGGAAAATGTAATTGCTGATGCCTTAAGCAGATTGCCACTTGATGATGATTTTCATTCTGGTCACCAGCTGAGTATGTTAAATTGGTTGAATTACTTGATTTTGATGACAGCTCTTTTCAGGCAGTTAAACATTTCACCAATAAGGAGGCTGCGTATTGTTTCACCAACCAAGGATGCTGGTATTGTCTCAGTTGAAAAATTGTTTGAAACTGGGATGGTCAAAGGAACATAATATGTCACTTCTGGAATATGCCTTTGTAAAAGATGATTTATCTCTTCATAATGATGTAATATTGTATAGAAATAGAGTTTTGATTCCCGTTGAGTTAAGATGTAAGGTTTTGAACCATTTGCATTGTGGGCATAATGGTATAAATGCTATGAAAGCCGAGGCAAGGGATTGGGTATGGTGGACAAAGATAGACCAGGACATAGGAGAAGTCACAAAGAATTGTAGCATTTGTTTTAAGAATTTTACGAATCCTCGAGCTCCTACATTGTCTTGGCTTATTGTTGGTAAACCATGGTCTTGACTGCACATAGATTATGCAGGACCGATTGATGGTAAATTTTTTGTTAATTGTAGATTCTCATAGTAAATTTTTGGATACTATTCAGTTTTCTAGTTCCACTACGTCTGCTGGTACCATTGGTCATTTGAGGAAGACATTCTGTAATTTTGGTATACCTGATATCATTGTATCGGATAATGCTCCAAATTTTGTTTCTCAAGAGATGGAGGAGTTCTTGCATAAAAATAGTATTAAGCATGTAACACCAACTCCTTATCATCCATCCTCCAATGGTCTGGCTGAAAGGGCTGTGAGAACATAGGCTGGCCTGGGGAAATTTAAGAAGGGAGATATTCAGACCAGAATTTGTAGATTTTTGTATAATTATAGGGGGACTGTGAATTCTTCCACTGGTAAGCCCCAGCAGAAATAATGTTCAGTAGGAATTTCAAAGGTACTGTTGAATCAGTTAAACTGAAAGACAAACCTTTAAGGGAAATGAGGGATGAAATTTTCCAGGAGGAAGGTAAATTGTATAAAGTTAATGATGCTGTCTTTGTTCATAATTTTGGGAAAGGTTCACCATGGGTGGAAGGAAAGATTGTGGAAGTACTTGGGTTGAGAAATTATAAGGTGAAAGTACAGTTTGTTCATGCAACTTACCTGACAGATATATATATAGCTGTATTCTCCGAAGTCCGACAGAATTTCAAAACTCGCGGCACACGCAGTGGGCGGCCAGGTGGTAGTACCCATTCCCGCCGCTGGGAGGCGGATATCAGGAACCATTCCCATTTTCTATTCATATTTTTTTCTGTCGCCGATCGGTAAACAACTGTTTACAGACCTCCGCCTAGGATTTTTTGGATTGACTCGTTCTAAGTATCTGGATTGACTTTTGGTTATTGATTCTGGACTGTTGGATTGGCATACGCAATAGTGGACTGTTTTTTTATTTTGGATTGGCTTTTCTGTGATCAAGTTCAGTGAGTTTCAGAGTGTGTGTGAAGAGTGATTGCAAGGTGAGGCTACCTAAATCATCGGTAGATCCCCACACAGTAGGTATGGGGTGTAGGGGGCATGTATGTTTGTTGGATGATCGGTGCAATGAATGCGAAGGTTTGACCGATGATGGATGGAAGGTGTATGATTCTTATCGGCGTAAATTGGAACGCGATAGGATCAGGAGGGCTTCCTCCAAGAGCGGTTCTTCGAAAGGTAAGGGAAGTAACATTTCACCTGTATTAACACCAGTAGAATTTGCTTCACCTAATCCTGTGTTGTTGCCTGCGGGCCCTGATTCTGTGTCTGGAGAAGGTAATGCCCTTTCTCTGATTCTAGAGTCGTTACGCACTCTAGAGTCCAAAGTGTTGGCCTTGGAAACCGGCTCAATTAAAGTGTGTGATCGTGCCCCTAGTGTTGTGGAGGGGGCGTCAGATTGGCCCCATAATGCCTCTAGGCCTAGACCTCTATCGGACTCCCAGGACTCAGGGAGTGGGTATGTCGAAAGCCGCAAGAGGGTTACGGGGGCTCCCCACCGATCTGGCGTCCCTTCGGCAGGACCTGTGGTTAGTTCCCAGGCTGCCAAGGAGCGTGCACAGGCTCGCATCCTTAAGGACTGTTTTTCGTCCTCCGAGGCGCCCTCCCCACGCAAGGGGTGGAGCGCTCGGAGAGACTCGCGTCCTTTGAAAAGGACTTTTCCGAGTGAGGACGCTTCACGTCCTCTCTCACCGTTATCGTTGTGGTCTTCACCTGCGTCGTATGACGCGTTTCCTCCGCAGAAGAGAGGTAGGACGTCATCTGAGGACGACGCTGAGAAGCGCTTCTTCTTCGCGCTTCGGAGAGGGCAGGTAGCTGTAAACCTGGTGAGAAGGGAACGGAGGCGTCCCCTCGCCCCTCGTCTTCTTGCAGGTTCAGCCCTTCACCTCCTCGAGTTTCTTCACCAACGAAGAATATTCTTGTGTCTCTTCAAGACCAATTGTCAGCTTTAATGGCTCAGAAGACTAGCCCAGCAGCAGTCGAGCCTAAGCGTAGGAAGGACGTCAGGCTGCCTGTCAAGAGGACGAAGCAGTCCCCTTCTCCCCGTCCCTCGTCGTCTCTGTCTCCGCTTTGCTTCTCCGTCGGAGCTTCCTCGATCTCGTTCTACTTGTAGGAAGTCTCGTGGACAGGACGCTTTTCTTCCCTCTCGACGTCCTGATCAGCCCGCGCTTCAGGACGCCTTTGAGGACGCTCGGCAGGACGCCTTGGAGGACGCTATGGAGGAGTAATTTTAGTTTATATTTGACAACATCTACAAAGGTTGTGTGAGAGAGAGAGAGAGAGAGAGATTGGTGGAAGAATGAATGGGAGTGGTTAGATGGCGGTCGGAAGCATGTCTGTTGTGGCGCTCTGTAGGTAGTCAATGGAAGTCTGTTACGAGAGTTGTAAACAGTGAGGCGTCTGGTCAAGTCAGTGTTGGTTTTGGCAGCAGTTTTCCTTTGGTGTGTCGTTGTTTGGGTGTTATTTGATAGATTTTGGGGTTGTGAAGTTGTTGTGCGTGTGTCTGTCTGGTTGTGGTGAGGTTAAGAAGGTTGGTGGTGCATTTTCGGTGTCTTTTAGTGGTGGTTGGGGCAGGGTTGGTTTTGGCGGGTTGTTGTACTGCTGTAAGTCGTGTGGTTGTCGTGTTTTTTCAGGCGGTTGGTGTTCATCTGCATTTAGTCGTTGGGTTATTGAGTTTTTGTGGGGTTGTGGGTCCCGGGTGGTTGATTTGTGTTTGGTTGTCGGCGGTGGTTGTGTGTTGGCTACCCTATAGCCTATATCCAGTGGACGACAGCACAGCCTAGTCCTAGGTATCAGAAGCCAGCGGTGAGTACCTGTTTGTGTTTTTTGTTCGGTATGTAGGTATTGGGGCAATTGTCCTGCTGTGTTTTTTAGTGTTAAGTGGAAAGTGTGATTGAGGGTGGGTTTGATAGCCAGACAGGTTAAGTTTATGTGGGGAGGTTACTTGTTTTTGTGATCCCGCCACAACGCTTTTGAGGACGCTCGGCAGGACGCTTTTGAGGACGCTCGTCGGGACGTTTTGCTAGACGCTTTGCCTTTTGAGAAGGCTTTCGAGAGCGCCCAGAAGGACGCTTTGAAAGCGAAAGCTAGACGCTTTAGTGGGAAGCGTAAGGACGCTTCTCTAGAGTGAGTTAGAGTAGCCTCTCTTGACGCTCAGCGCTGTCAAGACGCTCTTCGTTCTTCAAGCTCTAAGGATCGACAGAAGGTCGGTCGCATTGAAGAAGCTGCTACACCTAAACCTCGAAAGTCTTTGTTGAAGGCTAGACCCACCCGTTGGGCGCACGCCCTCTCCAGAGGAAGCAGTCTCCTTTGCCTCTTAGGAAGGAAGGAGAGCTTAGTAGTCGGCGGACTCAGTTGAGGAGAGCAGCCTTCGGTTTCGTCTGGTGTCGGATTATAAAGTGCTGGTACGACTGCTACGCTCGTCTTTTGGAGACAGGTTCCAGCCTGCAGTTCCCAAGTCTCCACCCTCTCAGTTTTCGTCATCTAAGTCTTGCAAGGTCCCGGAGTTTGTGGAAATGAAAACTTCGTTGTCCACCAAGAGGGCTTTTAAGAAGTTGCAAGATTGGATAGAACGTCGGAAGGATCAGGGCAAGTCGACTTTCGCCCTTCCTCCTTCAAGACTCAGTGGGAAAGGTGGCATCTGGTATGAGACCAAAGGAGAAGTAGGAGTTAAGATCCCGTCGTCTTCCCAAGGGGACTTTGCTAGTCTGGTCGATGCTCAGAAGAGGTCCCTTTTGTCGACTGCTAAGATTTCATGGACGCCAACGGAGATTGATCATCACATGAAAGGACTGTTAAGGACTCTCGAAGTCTTTAATTTTCTAGAACTGGTGCTTGGGAGTCCTGGATCGCAATCTAGGAGTCCTGACTCGTTAAGTCTGGGGGAGCTGTCAATGTGTTATCCTGCATGGACAAGGCCGTCAGGGATGGTTCGGAAGAGTTAGTGTCTCACTTCGGCACTGCTTTTCTTAAGAGAAGAGCGCTGTTCTGCAACTTTACGGCTAGATCTGTTTCTACAACACAGAAAGCGGAGCTTCTCTTTGCGCCTCTTCGAACCATCTCTTCCCCCAGACTATGGTAAACGGACCTGGCAGTGAGCCTACAGGAGAAGGCTACCCAGGACCTCTTGGCCCAGTCTTCAAGCGTCCCGCATATTCCTACTAAACGTCTTCTTTTGGACGACCACCTAGGAAGGTTAAACCCTTTCGTGGGGCTCCTCCCTCGAGAGCTGCTCCTCGAGGGAGAGGGCTTTCAAGAGGAAGAGCTTCTTTCAAGCCAAAATCCTCTAAATGAAAATCAAGTCCTTCAGATGCCTGTCGGAGCCAGGCTGAAGTTCTTTGCGGGGGCGTGGAGAGAGAGAGAGATACAGATGCTTGGTCCCTCAAGATAGTGGAACAGGGGTACAAGATCCCCTTTTTGGACCCTCCTCCTCTATCCACAACTCCCAGAGATCTTTCCCCGTCATATCAAGGGGAAGGGGAAACGTCAGATTCTTTTCGATCTTTTAGATCAAATGATCGAGAAAAGAGCGGTGGAACAGGTCTTAGACCTGGGTCACCAGGATATTACAACAGGCTTTTCCTGGTACCAAAGCAGTCGTCGGGGTGGCGTCCAGTCTTGGACGTGAGCAGGCTGAATCTTTTCATAGAAAAGAAAAAATTCAAGATGGAAACGCCTCAGTCGGTTCTAGGAGCCTTGAGACCGGGCGACTGGATGGTGTCCTTGGACCTACAGGACGCATACTTTCACGTTCCTATCCACCCTCTTTCAAGAAAGTTTCTGAGGTTTGTGTTAAAAGACAAAGTTTGGCAATTCCGAGCCCTTTGTTTCGGCTTAAGCACGGCTCCGATGGTATTTACCATGCTCATGAAGAACGTAGCGAGATGGTTACATTCTGCAGGGATAAGAGTATCCCTGTATCTCGACGATTGGCTTGTCAGAGCATCGTCAGAAGAGAGGTGTCTGAAGGACCTTCACTTCACGTTAGCCTTGGCGAGGTCCCTGGGACTTCTGGTCACCTCGAAAAAGTCGCATCTGACCCCAACACAGTCCATCGTGTATCTGGGATTCAGATGGATTCAGTGGCTTTGGGGCGGGCGTTCCCGTCCCAGGAACGACAGCTGCAAGGCTTAGAGAGAGTTTCGGCCTTCCTGGGGAAGGAAACTTGCTCGGCGAGGGAGTGGATGAGTCTGCTGGGGACCATTTCCTCGCTGGAAAAGTTTGTTTCCCTGGGAAGACTACACCTCAGGCCTCTCCAGTTTTTCCTGGCAGAAGAATGGAGAGTCAAAGAGGATCTGGATGCGACCTTTATGATCACCGAATCGGTGAAAAACCATCTAAGATGGTGGTTAGATCCTCGGAAGTTTCGAGAGGGTTTGTCCCTAAAGCTTCTGAGCCCCGACCTAGTGTTGTTTTCCGACGCCTCCGTGTCGGGATGGGGAGCAACACTGGGAGGGGAAGAAGTGTCAGGCGCCTGGAGGGGGGAACAGGTGTCCTGGCACATCAATGTGAAGGAACTAGCGGCGGTTTTTCTGGCGCTACAGTTCTTCCAGCAAAAGGTTGCAGAAAAAGTTGTCCAAGTCAACTCGGACAACACCACGGCTCTTGCGTACCTAAAGAATCAGGGAGGTACACACTCCCGTCCTCTATTTTACTTAGCGAGGGAGATTCTGCTGTGGGCAGATGCGAGGCGAATCAGGATCCTGACGAGATTTATCGCAGGAGTCCAGAACGTCAGAGCAGACCTTCTCAGCTGACAGGATCAGATCCTGCCGACGGAATGGACGCTGCACCAAGACGTCTGTCGGGAACTATGGAAACTGTGGGGACGTCCTTTAGTCGACCTATTTGCGACGTCGAGGATGAAGAGGTTGCCTCTTTATTGCTCCCCTGTGTTGGATCCGGGAGCAGTCGCTATAGACGCTCTGCTCTGGGACTGGACGAACCTGGACCTGTATGCCTTCCCGCCATTCAAGATCATGGGGGAAGTCATAAGGAAGTTCGCGGCATCGGAGGGGACGAGGTTGACCCTGGTCGCCCCGATGTGGCCCGCGAAGGAATGGTTCACGGAGGTAATGTCCTTCCTCATAGACTTTCCGAGGACGTTGCCCTGGAGGGAAGATCTACTCAGACAGCCCCACTTTGCAAGATATCACCGAAACCTCTCCGCTCTGGGTCTGACTGCGTTCAGACTATCGAAAAGTTGGCCAGAGCGAGAGGTTTTTCTAAAGCAGCTGCGAAAGCGATCGCCAACGCAAGGAGGGCTTCCTCGAGAGCTGTTTACCAGTCGAAGTGGGCTTCCTTCAGGGCATGGTGTAGAAAGGAGGGAATTTCCTCTTCCACTACCTCTGTAAGCCAGATAGCCGATTTCCTGCTATTCCTAAGGAATGTGCAGAAGCTGGCAGTCCCCGTACGCCATCAAAGGGATATAAAAGTATGCTGTCAGCAGTCTTCCGATACAGAGGCCTGGACATTATTGACAACAGAGATCTTCACGATCTCTTGAGATCGTTTGAGACAACCAAGATACCTCAGGCGAGGCCTCCTTCTTGGAACTTAGATTTAGTTCTTAGACTGTTGATGTCGAGTCCTTTCCAGCCTCTCCATGCAGCGTCTCTTAGGAACTTGACGAAGAAGGCTCTTTTCCTAACTGCTCTGGCGACGGCGAAGAGAGTTAGCGAAATTCAAGCCATTAGTAAACAGGTGGGCTTCAAAGGTGACAATGCTGTTTGCTCTTTGAGTCCCACTTTCTTAGCGAAAAATGAAAACCCGTCTAACTCTTGGCCCAGGAGCTTTGAAATTAAGGGTATGACAAGCCTTGTGGGCCAAGAACCTGAGAGAGCCCTGTGCCCTGTCAGGGCTCTAAAGTTTTATGTTTGCAAGACAAAGGAGATACGAGGTCCCTCAGATAATCTGTGGTGTTCGGTAAAAAGACCCGATATACCATTATCCAAGAATGCTTTGGCTTTCTTTCTGAGAGACCGATTTGAGCCTCTTGCGAGTGAAAGCTCACGAGGTCAGAGCTGTCGCAACCTCGCTTGCCTTCCAAAGGAACATGTCGATCAAGGACATCCTTGACGCCACCTTTTGGAGGAGCAATTCAGTATTCGCCTCACACTACTTAAGAGATGTGAGAACGATATACGAGGACTGTTGTTCTCTTGGGCCATACGTTTCTGCAGACACAGTCTTGGGGGTTGAAGGTAGCTCTCTCCCTATCCCTTAGTTAGGTTTAGGTTAGTTCTTAGTTGTTGTGTTTTTTGGTTGTGGTGAGTCTTGTGTGAAGACCTCCCATCTCTTAGTTTAGTGTTCAGGGGGTCTTGGATAGTTGGTCAGGTGGTGGTCAGTTGCTTCGTTGCCCTCATATGTATGGCTAGATGGTCTTGTCACGTTGAGGTCACGTCCCCGTTGACAGAGCATCCAGAGCGCACCAGCACTACAGGTCTCCACCTGGCTGGCAACTCTGATTAAGCACAAGCAGGCTTAAGTGACAGTAATCACAGAGTCTACTTTGCTAACAGGTGAGGAACCAAGGTGTACATCATCTACTTAATTTAAGTTTCCTTCAAATCCTATTCTGTCTCTTTCCCCCACCACCGAAGGTGGGATTCAGCTATATATATATCTGTCAGGTAAGTTGCATGAACAAAATGTTATTGTTATAATACAATTAAGTTTGTTCATACTTACCTGGCAGATATATATATAGCTGTATTCTCCGAAGTCCGACAGAATTTCAAAACTCGCGGCACACGCAGTGGGCGGCCAGGTGGTAGTACCCATTCCCGCCGCTGGGAGGCGGATATCAGGAACCATTCCCATTTTCTATTCATATTTTCTCAGTGCCACTGTCTCCTGAGGGGAGGTGGGTGGGCACTTAATTATATATATCTGCCAGGTAAGTATGAACAAACTTAATTGTATTATAACAATAACATTTTTGGTAATATTATTTGGACAAGACATGCAGATCAGATTATGCATAGATATATGGGGGACTGTAACCAATCCAACAAAGAAGTGTTATCACATAATTCTAAGTCATCTCTAAATTTGAGTGATTCTAGTGCTTTCGTTTCAGACACTAATGTACCAAGTGATAATAGTGGGGCTGAAGAACCCATTGAATACTAACTGTAAATAATGATCGTGAATAGTCAGTACAACAACCAATGTTAAGGCAATCCAGTCGAATAAGTAAACCTCCAGATCGACTTGATTTATAAAGATATACAAATAGTATGCTGTATTTATCATGTTGGTTTGTTTTCAGATTTGTTCCATATTTTGGAAGAAGTATTGATTCATTTAATTTTCTGATGTTTTAAATTGGAATATTATTGCATTTCTAGGGATAAGGGATAAGGGATGTAGAGTTTTAGATTAAAAAAAAAAGGTAATCCTTTGTTAATTCTGATTTTTTTCCCTGCCGTGAACGTCTTTTGTTTTTGAGTTCTCGGCCCCATGGTTGTGTTGTGATCCGCCCGTCATGCTGGTCCTTGGCGGCAAGTTGTTGTAACGGGATTCACAACAAAGACTGTATCCGGCCACTTATTTAATTATGCTCGTCCTAACAGTCTCCCTGGCTATCATTGTTGCTGGAGTCTGGTCAGTACCCTCTGTGTCTTCTAGCAGATCTCCTGCGAAGTTCTTGGCTTGCTTTGTTATTGATGTTAATTGGCTCAGGGCTTCATTATGGTAGTATTGGGCAACCTTTTTGATGTTTTCGTCCTTAGAGCTTTTTAAGTTGTACTGCCGTATACAGCAAGTCCCAGGTTATTGGCAATCCGGTTTTATGGGGCTTGTCTAGCACCATGAAATTAGCGATTTATGGCGCCATAACAGGCCTAGCTCTGATGGCGCCTTATAGCATGCCATAAAGGGTGCTTATGGTGCCGATAACCTTAAGCACCATTATGCTGCCATAAGTCACAGAGTTTGGGTCAATGGCAGTTTTCGCTTATCGGCACACCCCTGGGAACAGAACATCCACTGCTCTGTAGGCCTGATTAATCTCAGTCAGACCTAATCCACCTTCTCTGCGAGGGAGGTATACGTACTCTGTCCATACACTGGTGTCTGTATGTGACTTTATGTAGAGTGACAATCTTCCTGGTTTTAATATCCATCCTGTCTAACTCACCTTGTAGCCAGTCTACAATGCCAAAACCATAAGTCACCACTGGCATTGCCAGCTGGTTTATGGCAGTGATCTTGTTCTTAGGTGTTAATTCTTTCTTACAGATCTTCTTTGAGTGGCTGATGTATTCTTTATCTTTTTTCTTATTTTCTTGTGTTCTATACCAGTGTTTTCTTCTATTCCCAAGTACGTACTTATATGCAAGACTCCTCTGCCAGGTCTTCATTTATGCTTTCTGATGTTACTTTCTCCCCTTTCTTTATTGTACTCTTGGCCCACTTGTCCAACCCAAATTCCATGCAGATGTCATCTTAGAATTGGTGGACTTTCCTAACTAGTTCTTCCAATTTTCCTTCTGAATCTCCATACAACTTCAAGTCATCCATGAAAAACAGATGGTTCCCTCTTTTATTCTCTTTTCTGCTTCTGCTTTTGCTTGGGTCATAGCCAGTGTTAATGTTTAATATTTACTAAGTGGTTCAATGGTCAAGCAGAAGAGAAGTCGTGAAAGGCTGTCACCCTGGAATATTCCTCTTTGGATCTTCATGTCTGGGATTACTATGTGGTCCTCAGAGTGTTTTAGACACTTGATCATCTTTTCTTACAAATTTCTAATATTGTTTTGTTTATTAGCAGTTGATCTTTAGTGCCAAGTTAGTTTCTATTGATCTGGGTGTGCCATTTGTAGGTTGTTGGTAGACAGCAGATGGGCCTATATTTGTTAGGGAGCTTGGTCTCAGAGCTCTTAGGAAGTTGTTTTTTTTGTTGTGAGCCACTCTGGTGATTCTTCTCCTCTTGCTATTCTTGAGAAGGCTTGCGCCTAAGTGTGGTGTAGTGCTGTGATGATTTATAGCCAGAAATTTGGGATCTTGTCTATTCTAAGTGTCTTGAAATTACTATATGTATTCTATTTTCTTTGTTACCTTTTCTATGGTGAACCTTATTGGTGGCATTTGCTGTTTCTGGCTGTCCTTCTGCCTAATGGTGTCAATCCACGAATGCACTTGGTGTTGTCTAGGGTCTTCAAACAGTGGCTTTCAGAATCTCTCTAGGTCTTCCTTGCTCGGTGGTGTTTGTACCTCCACTGTTTCTTCCGTCGTTTTTCTATACACAATCTTTGGATTTTCACCAAAATGCATATTTATCTGATTTGCTTTTATCTTCTGTTGTTGGTTTCTTATTTGTGCAGCTAGGGTCCTTACTTTGACTAGGTGTTCTGCGAGGTTTCCACTCACTTGCGTTTTTTCTTTATTTTCCTTATTTTCTTGAGCAGATTGTGTGAGTGATTTTGGTCTTTCATATAGTTGGTCATTTGGGAGATCTCTGCCCTTAACTGGTTTATTTTATCATGTTTCATTTTCATGCCAGCCCCACATTTCTTTTCTTTGGCTGGATTCCTCTCTTTTCATTATAATCTGGCATGATCTTACTTTGTATGTACCATGCCATGCCATAGTTGATATGATTGGCTTCAGTCAGCATTAATCCTGCTGGGACCATTGTAGCAAGCACAATGTTGACTCTTTTCTCCCATACTTTGAGCTCTTTATTTTCTTTAAGTTTGATCAACTCGGGGCAGTCTTCCATTGGTATAGCTTTAATCTCTTAAATATTATTAGCTAAATCCTCTTCCAGTTCCTGCTGTTCTGGGCCAAGCTCTATTTAAGTGTTGCTTGGTTGCCAGGGTATATTGTGGTTTCCATTTCTTATGGCAGGGCTACCTAGATCTTCTGTGCCCGTGAGGGGTTGAATAGGGGGAGCCTGATGGCTCTCGTGTTGTCGTCTTCACTTGTCTTTCCTGGCATCTCCTATTGGACGTATTTTATGTTGAGATAAATTGTCTGTCGGGTGCCGATTGGACGTATTTTACGTCGACATACAAAAGTTTTTTTAAAAATTCCTGGAAAAATACTTAGAGGCCTACCAGCTGAAAACTTTTGAATCATACGCCTTGGGGGATGCTGGGAGTTCACGGATCAAGGTGTTGTTTTGTTTACAATCGTTACGCAGGCGCACAAGCGCGAATTTCTTTCTTATCGCACTTAAAAGCATCAGCGACACATCTCAGAAATTATTTCGTCACTTTGACATAATTTTTGCACCATTTTAAATTAGCCGTTACTTGGAGTATTATATATGAAAATGTGCGCAATTTTATGTAGAATACAACAAAAAATACTCATGGTTGTAGCTTTTATCAGTTTTGAAATATTTTCATATACATCACAATAAGTGCCAAAATTTCAACCTTCGGTCAACTTTGACTCTACTGAAATGGTCGAAAAACGCAATTGTAAGCTAAAACTCATACATTCTAGTAATATTCAATCATTTACCTTCATTTTGCAACAAATTGGAAGTCTCTAGCACAATATTTCGATTAATGGTGAATTTATGAAAAAAACTTTCCTTACGTCCGCGTGGTAACTCTTCCGAAAAAATCATATGTGCGATTGTCGTAATGTTTGCACCATTTTAAATTAGCTGTTACATAAAGTTTTATGTATGGAAATGTGCGCAATTTCATGCACAATACAACCAAAAACAACCCATGGTTGTAACTTTTATCAGTTTTGAAATATTTCATATAAATAACGATAAGTGCCAAAATTTCAACCTTTGGTCAACTTTGACTCTACCGAAATGGTCGAAAAACGCAATTGTAAGCTAAAACTCTTATATTCTAGTAATAATCAATCATTTACCTTCATTTTTAAATAAATTGGAAGTCTCTAGCACAATATTTCGATTTATGGTGAATTTATGAAAAAAAAAACATTTTCCTTACGTCCGCGCGGTAACTCTTTCGAAAAAATCACACGTGCAATTGTCGTAATGTTTGCACCATTTTAAATTAGCCGTTACATAAAGTTTTATATATGAAAATGTGTGCAATTTCATGTAGAATGCAACAAAAATAATTGAAGGTTGTAGCTTTTCTCATTTTCGAAATATTTGCATATAAATCACAATAAATAGAAAAAAACCACGTTCGGTCAACTTTGACTCTGACGAAATGGTCGAAAAATGCAATTGTAAGCTAAAACTTACAGTCTAGTAATATTCAGTCATTTATCTTCATTTTGAAACAAATTCAAAGGCTCTAGCACAATATTTAGATTTATGGTGAATTTAAAAAAAAACTTTCCTTCCCTCCGTGCGCGGATTCTCCGCAGCAAATCTCCAAAATGCGTACGTCGCATTCTTGGAATATTTGCTCCATTTCATATTAGGCGTTTCATAGAGTTTTATATATAAAAATGTGTGCAATTTCATGTAAAATACAAAAAAATAATTGAAGGTTGTAGCTTTTCTCATTTTCGAAATATTTGCATATAAATAAATATATAAAAAAATTTGACATTCGGTCAAATTTAACTTGTCCGAAATGGTCGAAAACTGTAATTGTAAGCTAAAACTCTTACTGTATAGTAATATTCAATCATTTATCTTTATTTTAAAACAAATTGGAAGTCTCTAGAACAATATTTAGATTTATGGTAAATTTTTGAAAAAAACATTTTTTTATGTCCGCGCTTTACGAATTCATGCATCATTTTGTGATAATATTTTCTCTGTGTTGCTTTGATTGTTTTACAGTGTGTCATATACCAAAATGATCGCAATTTAGTGTACAATACAACGAAAAAAAAATGAACTCGTTAGCTTTAACCATTTTGCTCACAGCGCGATTTTAATACAATTATATATGAAATTTTTTTTTTCGCGCTATCATATATCGCATTATTTATGTGGTAATGATATTTTTTTTCATTTCTGATGGTTGCTTACTAAACTTCAGGCAATGACAAAAACAAGGAGCCAAAAATGAACTCTTAATCTTGAAAACTAAGCGCGCTGTGATATTTTGAAAAAAAATATTTTATGTATTCAAGAGTAAAATTGAAGAAAATTACTACATCAGATTCTCACTAGGATTGAGTATTGTACAGCTATGCTCACAACTGATGCTACATGACTACATACATAGGATTTTGTTCAAAATTCGCTAACTGTTTATCTATTGATTCAGTGCAAAAACACAATTATTGCATACAATAAGGCCATAATATGTTGCATAAGAGTGAAATCTGTCACATATTTCAAAACTGTAAGAAAATATCACGTTTAGCCAAATTTTGGAAAAACAGTAACGAAACATTTTCAAATTTAAATTCATTCACTCATCGCTGATGCATTTGACAAGAAAAAGTATCAAACTTCAGTTCAAATGGTAAATAAAGAAATGAAAAAAGTTGTCATAACATTAATTTTGCTTATTTTTAGCCTCAATGCTGAAAAAAATTAAATAAGAAAATACAAAGTAGAATCCATCCTCCGATGTCAGTAGGTGAGTGGAGCGTGTGTGACACAACCATTACAGTGTGTCAGTGCAACGTGAACCACCAGGTAACATAGGTCTACGATCAGTAGCAACAGTGAAGTTATCTTGAAACCAGTTATTTTATATTTGAGGAATTTTTGGATTTTTATATAAATAAAATTATTTAAGTTTTCTTAACTACTAGGAAATATTCACCTATGCTTATTCTCTTGTTAAAGCCAGGTTTTGTTCCTAGCCCTAGACATGTTAGTTTTCCTTACTTTACACTTGGCATTCACCTCTATACAGGCAGTCCCCAGAATGGTTATCGCCACCCACTATAATATACCTAACAGAGGCACCACTAACCGGTTATCAGCACCATAAGCACCATAAATTGCCACGTTTCGGTTAATGGTTTTATTTTGCTCGCTCACCAGCACCCTGCCGTGAATGGAACCCCCATTGATAATTGGGGACTGCCTGTATGAACAATTTCTGGCCAGAAAGCATCTGGAGTTATCTGCACATTCTTACTCTTCAAGTTACCTTTATGAATGAATAAATGATGCACCAAAAGCGAGCCGGTTTAAAAACAAGTGTTCCATAAGCCTTGATATTAATACCAATAGATATTACGATTAAATCTTCTCAGTTTAATTTAAATCATCATCATCTTTTATTCTTCAAAGAATAGGTGTAATCTCTTCAAATAAATTCTTTAGTAACAGATATTACATCTCAGAAATGTAATGCATAGTGGAGATGAAATGACTGATATTGTAATACACTTTCTGAACACCTGAATTAGCCCTGGTCACTGACCAGCCAGAACTATATTCCCACAGATTTATCCACAACTGTCAGCATTACCAATGCTGCAGGTAAAATCTAGTCAAATGAGTTACCTGTGTTAACGTTGGCAAAGCTGGTGCAAATACCAGCCACCAAAGGCCCGTCTCCTCAATTGTTCTTCGTTTGCATGGACAGTCGGATGTGTTCTTGCTCCCAGCAAACTTTTGGTCTTTTAGCCCGACCCTCATAGTGTTTACCGAGGCCTTGATAGGGTTTGATATTCTTGGCTTTTGTTTACAACCTCTCCCGATTTTCCCCGATTTGGATTGTATTTCAATCATTTTTTGATCGTCGGAACTTCCCTTTATCGTCGGGAGGAGATGGTCAAGCCTCATCAAGAAAATCTTTACCTCAATCTCTGCTTCATCAGCCTCTCCTCCAGCAGCTGCTGGTTGAGATGTCGGCATGCTTCGTTCCTGTGCTACGTGCAACGAAGGATGAGTACCCTCGAAATGACAGATATTCTTTTTGTTTTAGCTGTAGGCATGTGCAACGCAGTGTCAGGCAGAGGTGTAAAAAATGTAAGGATTAGTTCATCAGATCACTTAGAGGACTACCTTAGTTGTCGGAATAGAAGAGAGCAGCAAAATCACAAGAGTTAAGCAAAGAAGAGCTAGAGTAGGAATGGTTCAGAATTGGAAGACAGAATGTCTAATTTGTTTGCTAATTTCATGACCAAGCTAATTGAAATAAAGATAGCAGTAGTAGCGTAGGTTATACTAATCGTTCTCTTTCAGCTCCTCTGCCTGTTCCAGAACCAGCCCTAACGGGTGCCGGGGGTCATGGAGATCCAGAAACCAAAAGGGTAGGAGCTAACGGCCCCCTGCCCCCTGTTGCAGAGCAGGCAGAGTTTAGCAACAGATTCCTCCACAAGGTGTAAGTTCTTAGATTAATGTAAAGTTAGGCCAGGGACAGACAAGTAGCGATAATAGGTTAAGTAGTGTTTAGGAAGAGAAGCGCAGGTTTGGTTCCCTCGGGTTCAGACTCCCTTGTAGTGTATAGTGTGAAGGTTCGTCTTTAGAGCCATTTTTGGTTTTATTTCCTGCTTTGAGTTCTTTGCAACAGAAGGTTTCTAGTCCATGGTTGGTCGTTTGGACGGTTTCTGGTTTGTCTGGTTCTGAAGTTTTGGATAGCAATCCTTTGTCTTTGAAGGTTCCTTTTCTGTCTGTGGGTAAATTTGGTTAGTCTTGCGATAGTGGTAATCCTGGTGATCAGGTTGTTGATTTGGCTTTATTCACATATGGTACGGTAATTATTAATATCGGTTAAATCTCTAGGTAATGCATATTGACTTATGATAATTCAGTACAAGAGAAATTGAATACATACTAACATTAACAACAGTAGTCCAGCCTAAAGTATACTATATACTACATATCTGTATAGTAATTACAAATATTGGTCAATCCTGGAGGTTCAATGTATTCTGACTTCTGTTGATTCAGTACTGGAGTAATTGAACATGAAATGAGAATCGAATTGTATGATATTCGGTACAAAAATGTAATTGAACAAGAACGAGAATCAGATTCGGTCCGACTTCAGTATTGTTGGACTGTGTAGGCTTGCTAGCTACGTAATCCAATATTGTATGTATCCTCATATTATCGTATTGTAAATACAGTAGTGCCTCAGGATACGAAATTAATCCATTCTGAAGCGGCCTTCGTAACCTGATTTTTTCATATCTTGAACTACATTTTACATGTAAATTGCCTAATTCGTTCCAAGCCCTACAAAAACACCCCAGTAAATTTTATAATAAAGCTAAATTGACCAATAAACAATGAAATGCAACAATTTGGACCATTCAATACCTAGCATAAACTACATATACTACTATATGTACCTGTAAATAAAGTGTATTAGTGTACATGGTACAAGAAATACTGTTCGTACATACGTATGTAGTAAAGCGTGGAACCTTACCTTTCGAGTGAGGCGATCTCCAAAAGTGGCGACAGAGGAGGACAAATGGCAGAAAATATGAACACTTAACTTTACAAAACACATTAAAAAATGGCAGAAAACATTAACAATAAACTTTATGAAACACTTAACTTTACAAAAAAACTTCAAAATTAAATTTCTTTTTTTTTTCTTTTTTTTATTTGACTTTTTTTTTTACTTTTTTAGACTACGTTTTTTACAACTCTTTAAAAAATAACTATCCAAGGAAGAGTGCTTCTGTCTGCTTTTCACAATGTTCCCGAAACGACTCAGGCAAACGTCATCGAACTGTGTAAGCATACAACCTGTGTAAGCCTTTTCGGGGTGTCTCTTTTCTACAAATGATTGCACTTTATGAAAAGCAGCTAGAGCATCCTTAATTTCTGCCGTTGTCATAGGGTCCTCCCCCTCCTTCTCGCTGCTGCTAGAGAACTCTTCTTGAACGACGTTATGTTACATGGCCTCCAACTCCTTCAGGTCATCCGTTGTAAGCTCCTCTTGGTGGTCCTCGAGAAGGTCATTGATGTCGTCCTCGTCGACAACCAGCCCCATGGACTTGCCGAGAGCAACGACCTTGTCAAGATCTGGTTGTGAACCTCATACTTCTTGATAATCTCCATCTTTGTCTCCATAGAAAGCATCTTCTTCTTTCCGTGAACTTCGGCAACTTTCTTGGGACCCATGACTATAATTAAGTTACTAATTAAGTTCTCACACAACACGATAAAGTACAAAGCGAAATCACTAACACGAATTTACGTTAACAAACGAAATCGTATATGTGAATGAATGAATTCCGTGTACGTACGATAACGCTGGTGCGACGAAGTGGCCGAAGGATGCCTTTACGTAGAGCATGATGGGATAGATGCTGACCAATAGGAGAGCAGGATCTTACAGCGGTGACTAGCATCAGGAACCAATGGGAGAGTGAGAGGATGGTGGCAAGTCTACAGAGTTAGAGGCGCACGAGTTTTAAAATTATTCTTGGTGGTCTGGGCGAATCTCGGGACTTTACAGTAACACCCTTTTGTAACCTGAATTATTTTCATATGCAGAGGCAAAAATTTTCGTTTTTTCATTCATAACCGATTTTTCGTAATTTGGGACTTTCATATGTCGAGGTTCCACCGTACTAATATAGCGGTCAATTTTTTGGTTCGGGATTCAATCATTCAGCTGATGGCTTATATGAGTTACCTCGCCTTATTTAACTCATTCTCAGCTGAGGTAAATAGAGGAAGTAGCGTTATTCTCATAGCGCTTCTTGGCCCTGATTGGCTAGCTCGGACTGAAGTAACTAAGCTCCTCCCCTACCTTGCTTTTGTCTTGCAGTAGTCAAGTGGGAAGGCGGTCTTTTAACAATGTTGATATTTTAACATAGCAAATAATGGTATTTTGTATCATATAACTCAGAAATCATAAGGAATTTGTACATTTCATTACTTTCCAAGAATATTCCATCAGGTGATGGAATTCGGTAGTATGACGTCTTCATCAGTTTAGCAGATGAATTTCCATCAGTAATTACATGATGCTTTATGTCAATTACAGTTACAAATACGTATAATTACCAGCCACATTATGAAATTACAATTGACATTTAATATTAGATAGTTTAAAGTTTACACTTGAAATTAACTTGAAAATGTGTAATTGATTTCAATTGAATTACAATTACAAGCTTGCCGTTAACCATTAAACACCAACTGGACGTATTATACATCGACTAAAATTGTCTGTCGGGTGCTTTATTGACGTATGATACATCGACTACAAAAATTTTTTTTTAAATATCACGCGCCTTGAGGGATGCTGGGAGTTCACGGATCAAGCGGTTGTTTTGTTTACAAGCGTCACCCAGGCACGCATGCGTGAATATCTTTCTTCTCGCACTAAAAAGCATCAGTGACACATCTCAGAAATTCTCTCGTCACTTTGTCATAATTTTTGCACCATTTTATATTAGCTGTTACATAGAGTTTTACATATGAAAATGTGCGCAAGTTCATGTAAAATACAACAAAAAACAACCCATGGTTGTAGCTTTTATCAGTTTTGAAATATTTTCATATAAATCACGATAAGTGCCAAAATTTCAACCTTTGGTCAACTTTGACTCGACGGAAATGGTAAAAAAACGCAATTGTGAGCTAAAACTCTTACATTCTAGTAATATTCAATCATTTACCTTCATTTTGCAACAAATTGGAAGTCTCTAGCACAATATTTCGATTTATGGTGAATTTTTGAAAAACTTTTTCCTTACATCCGCGCGGTAATGCCGAAAAAATCAGAAATTCTTTCGTCAGTTTGTCGTAATGTTTGCACCGTTATATATTAGCTGTTACATAAAGTTTTATATATGAAAATATGCACGATTTCATGTAGAATACAACGAAAAACAACCCAAGGTTGTAGCTTTTATCAGTTTTGAAATATTTTCATATAAATCACGATAAGTGCCAAAATTTCTACCTTTGGTCAACTTTGACTCGACCAAAATGGTCGAAAAACGCAATTGTAAGCTAAAATTGTTACATTCTAGTAATACTCAAATAATTTTCCTTCATTTTCCAACAAATTGGAAAACTCTAGTACAATATTTCGATTTATGGTGAATTTTGAAAAACACTTTTTCTTTACGTCCGCTCAGTAACTGCCGAAAATCTCAGAAATTCTTTTGTCAGTTTGTCGTAATGCTTGCCATTTTATATTAGTCGTTACTTAAAGTTTTATATATGAAAATGTGCGCAGTTTCATTTAGAATACAACGAAAAATAACTCATGGTTGTAGCTTTTACCAGTTTTGAAATATTTTCATATAAATCACGATAAGTACCAAAATTTCAACCTTCGGTCAACTTTGACTCGACCGAAATGGTAAAAAAACGCAATTGTAAGCTAAAACTCTTACATTCTAATAATATTCAATCATGTACCTTCATTTTGCAACACATTGGAAGTCTCTAGCACAATATTTTGATTTGTGGTGAATTTTTGAAAAAAAAAAACTTTTTCCTTACGTCCGCACAGTAACTGCTGAAAAAAATCAGAAATTCTTTCGTCAGTTTGTCGTAATGTTTGCACCATTTTATATTAGCCGTTACATAAAGTTTTATATATAAAAATGTGCGCAATTTCATGTAGAATACAACAAAAATTAACTCATGGTTGTAGCTTTTATCAGTTTTGAAATATTTTCATATAAATCATGATAAATAAAAAAATGTCAAATTTCGGTCAACTTTTAACTTGACCGAAATGGTCGAAAACTGCAATTGTAAGCTAAAACACTTACAGTCTAGTAATATTCAATCAATTACCTTCATTTTACAACAAACGGGAAGTCTCTAGCACAATATTTCGATTTATGGTGAATTAAAAAAAAAAAAAATTTGTCCGTGCATTAGGAATTCATGCATCATTTTGTGATAATATTTTCTCTGTGTTGCTTTAATCGTTTTACAATTTGTTATATACTAAAATGATCGCAATTTAGTGTACAATACAACGAAAAAAATTAACTCATTAGCTTTAATCGTTTTGCTCACAGCACGATTTGTATACAATTATAAATTAAATTTTTTTTGTGCTGTCATATATTCCAATATTTATATATGATTATGATATTTTTTTTCATTTTTGATGGTTGCATACTGAACTTCAGGCAATGACAAAAAAGGAGACAAAAATTAACTCTTAATCTTAAAAACTAAGTGTGCTATGATTTATAAAAAAAAAAAAAAAAAACTTCTTTCCTCTTCGGCGCTAACTCCCGAACGCCGCCGGCATACGAGAGACACTTTGGTAAATAGCGGCTCGGCATTTAGGGGTTAACACATAGCTCTATTGGGAGGGACGTGGCCTAGACACGCAGAGATTCCAGCTAGTCAATTCCTTCACTCCAGATGCAACCATCTCACTGGGTCTCAGCGAATGTTTGTGTTCTTACTCAGCATAAATGAATATCCGGATACTTTACTTATATGGAATGAAGTCATATTGTTCGTCTTACGACATAATTTAAGTCAAATTTGACTAATAAATCTCATTGAAAACTAGTTTTTTCCCCCCTCCATTAATAGATTGCGTAAATTTCAGCGATTCTGTTCATATTCACTTGTTCTGATCGGTATTACGAGCTTTACGTTATTTATCCTTAATTGGTGTGAAAACGATAGTAAATGAGCTTTTTCATGCTAGTAGTTTTCTTTGTTTACCAAGGCTGTGTTTGAATTCACACAAAAGCTTGGGAGTTTTATCCATGTTGCCGGTGCATGTAATATTACCTTATCAGCTTCAGTTCCATTTATAACATACATACAGTAAGTGTTCACTGTAGTACGTGGATTGAATACAATAAACGGGTGTTGCTATCGGATTCGATCGTATTAGCAAACAAAGTAGTTTCTTGTTCTGTTGTTCATGGCTTTACGCAGTTATGCAACGAGCATATCGTTAAGACAATACTTATTAACTTAGAATATGGTGTAAAGATATGGAGGTAGAGAAGTTAGACGATTGTAATTTGGTCGGTCTCTCTCTCTCTCTCTCTGCCTTCCTTTTACTTTTCTCCTTTCATATTCTCTTTCTTCATTTTACTTTTCACCCTCTCCTAATGTATTAGTATTTATATCTCTTAATGTGATATTCTTATGACTCATGTATTTATTATACTGCATATGTATACAGTATTGATTTGTTAATTGTCCTGACTTAAACATTCGGAGGCTACCATACATTTTAGGACAATTAACTCAGACTAGCCTATACATAACCATTCAAACCATAGGCTAATATAAAGGTACCTCATAGGCTTAGGCTACTATACTTCTTGACCTATCCTTAGCTGGAACAGGTACTTAACATCGGAGACGGTCGAATCTTCATTGTTGTAAGAAGGGTTGAGGGAAAGGCTGGCTCCCGGGGTTTTTTAATATTTCTTCTTAACAGTAGGTGGATACATTGTAAAAGCAGCTTATTCCTAGCTGTACTCCTTCAATACCAGTTAGAACCAACACCGATTCTTACACTGGTTCTTACACAGGACCCCTATACTGGTTTTTACACTGGACCCCTATACTGGTTCCCTGTAATACAAACAGTTCATTTAGGATGGCAATCTCGTGCCAAAGAGCATGCAGTCGTTAGGCCTTTAGGTTTATGCTATACTCATGCCTAACTTTACTGTTACACATCGCAGTTAGCCTGACTTTATATGCATAACATGGGTGGAATTTACTCTAGAACTGACATTTTTATAAACATATGGAAGACTAATTCACATCTTAGCCTACATTTAATTGATGGAACAATTGCAACAAACTGCAAGCTCAACATGGTGCAACTTACGTAACAGTACCATTACAATTCTTGGCAATTGGCAGTTATATCAAAGTAAAACTATAAAGAAACACTACCAAATGTTATGGCAACATATACATTATAAACTACGACAAGTGCATACCTTTTACAAGGGAGAAATAAGTCATTTAAAATGAATATAAGGGGAGAGACATTCGTTTCCCCTCAGCGTTGCTGTACTCGTCTCGAACAGAGAGATTTCAGCTTTTGCAACTGCGCACTTGGTTACAGTTACGTACTTACGTACATACACTCGATCATAGACAATCTCAACTTCGAGTGGCTAACTTAACATCTTGATAAGATGAAAACCAATTCGGTTTTCCAGTCCACCAATTTCCATAAGTACTGTCATAAATGCTAAATGAATGATTTCCATCATTACACTAACACTTGATTCATAGTGCAACAGAGGTTGGCCTTTGGCCTAAATTCTATATTAAACTCAACTCTCTTGCTGTCTGACAGCATGCTGCTGCCTGTGCCAGCTACACGTGAGATATAGAAAGACTTTTCAAAACGTAGTAGTTCAGAAATTAATTACTAACCCGATCGTAAAATCGAATTATCGTAAGACGAATTACAATAGCTTGAATACGAATTGTATTCACGATCATGTCTTGGAGAATTTTCCTGAGTATGATGTTTGTCAAGATTATCATGGGGAGCAGAGTTGGTCTAGTTTCTTCCTCTCCCAATTTCTTCCAAAACTTCTTCTAGTGTCTTTACACAACCTTCTTTGTCTAGTC